>NW_015505450.1:745844-746601 GCF_001515645.1 Sinocyclocheilus grahami | reverse complement strand
CAAGCAGACAGTGATGTAGAGTTCTTCACAGGCCAGAACAAAAGCAGTTTACGGAAGCTGCAGTCATTAGTGTCGGTGTCGCAGGGAGGAACAGGATGTAAAGAAATGAACAGGAAGCTTTCAGAGTGTATAGATCAGGTATTTTAGGAGGCTATTCTCTGTTTAGTGTTCCCTAAAAATGCTGAAACTAATATGATTTTATATCGCTGTGCTGAGGCAGATGACAGGGTGCAGGAAAGCAAACTCCAAACAGGATTTAACAGAAAGCATCACAACGCACACATAGACAGGCGCACACACACAGAGAGACTTAACCGATGTTCACAAAAAAAGCAAGTGATATATGACAATAACATATTTTTAATATTTCTCTGATAGGAAACAATCACAGTCCAAGTAAAAGCACGTTTTCAGAAAGAAGCATAATGAAAGAAATGACGACCGCTGCTCTGTCCTTGAATGAGAGCGACTGCTTAACGAACAATTGATCAGTTACAATTATAGACTGATTATAGAACTAGTACTTGCCGCTCACCTTTTCCAATGACACGTGTCCCATTAGCAGCCAAACTGCTAAACTAATGAGAGGTACGACATGTTTTGGCACTCTCGTTTGTTATGTTATTACACGCTCCACTCACAAAGTCAAGAATTAAAGGCTGGTGAAAAAAGACATCTCACAGCTGAAGAGTACTAGAGTTCTGGTGTACTCGTGCGAGTTCTAGTGTACATGTGTGAGTACTAGAGTACTCGTGTG
>NW_015505450.1:738279-745462 GCF_001515645.1 Sinocyclocheilus grahami | reverse complement strand
TAGGAGTTCTAGATTACTAGTGTGAGCTTTAATGTACTAATGTGGATACTGGAGTACTCATGTGAGTTCTAGTGTACATGTGTGAGTACTAGAGTACGCAAGTAATGGAGTACTAGTGCAAATTCTAGAGTACTAGAGTGAATTACTAGAGTGGGTTCTAGAGCGTTAGTGTGAGTACTAGAGTTCTAGACTACTCATGTGAGTACTAGTGTACTACAGTACCAGTGTACTAGTGTGGGTACTGCAGTACTACATGTGTGAGTACTAGAGTACTTGTGTGAGTAATGGAGTACTAGTGCAAGTTTTAGAGCATTAGTGTGAGTAATAGAGTCAGTGTTGCCAAGTCCGCGGTTGTTCTGTTGGAATTGGGCTACTTCAACACTGTTGCCACGTGTTGTTTTTCATGTCCGCTGGTTGAAGCGACCCCAATAACGTGATATTTAGCCCCTCGAATGCACATTTTAACAGGGGAACCCCACCAAAAAACGTGTATTTTACTCCTGGAATGTGATTTTTAACGAGGGACCCCCCTCGAAATGCGATTGGGTTAGTTTTGAGTAGCAATTGGGCGGGTTTAAAAAAAAAACTGGCAAACCTGACTACAGTTCTGGAGTACTACTGTGAGTCCTAGAGTTCTAGTGTACTCATGGGAGTACTAGTGTACTACAGTACCAGTGTACTAGTGTGGGTACTAGTGTACTCGTGCGAGTTTTAGTGTACATGTGTGAGTACCAGAGTACTTGTGTGAGTAATGGAGAACAAGTGCGAGTTCTAGAGTACTAGTGTGAATTCTAGAGTACGAGAGTGAGTTCTAGAGTGTTTGTGTGAGTACTATAGTTCTAGAGTACTAGTGTGAGCTACAGTGTACTAGTGTGAGCTACAGTGTACTAGTGTGAGTACTAGAGTTTTAGTGTACTCATATGAGTACTAGTGTACTAGAGTACCAGTGTACTAGTGTGGGTTCTAGAGTACTAGTGTGAATTCTAGAGCACTAGAGTGAGTTCTAGAGTGTTAGTGTGAGTACTAGAGTCCTAGTGTACTCATGTGAGTACTAGTGTGCTAGAGTAGAGTACAGTGTACTAGTGTGGGTACAAGATTACTTGTGTGAGTACTAGTGTGAGTAAGATCTTTTATCTGGAAATGAACTCTGATCATCTCATGAAGCTTTGCAAATATTAATCAAATAGAAAAATTACAATTTAAAACCATTTGTTTTATATAATATAAAAATGTGAGTCTCTTCTGCTCACCACTAAGTCTCTTCTGCATTTATTTGATTAAAATACAGTAAAAAGAGTAATATTGTGAAACATCATTACAATTCAAATGAGCTGTTTTTTATGTGAGTACCTGTTAACTGTAATTTATTTCTGTGATCAAAGTTTTGAGTGAATTTTCAGCATCATTACTCCAGTCTTCAGTGTCACATGATCCTTCAGAAATCATTCTAATTGCGCTGCCCAATATTTTTGTACACTAAAACCGCCAGGCTGAACACACAGATCCAGCGTTGGCATAAGGTTTTTTGGTGTTGAACTAGCCTGCGTGTTTGGGCTGTTTAGTAGCATGATCTCGTGAGCAGGCCAATCAGGCTGGTGTTCACTGTGAAAAGTGCTGTTTGCATCTGCGACAGTAATGAATACAGGCTCCATCAAGAAGCAGGATTGAGCAACACTCTCATTTAGATTGCTGTTTCTCCTACCAATGCATGTGCTAATTACATTCAAATTAGACCGGTGAGGAAGAGGAGGAGACAAGGACTAATACAGGGTTTCATTCTTGCATTCTATCTTGCTTTGTCCGCCTCTCTGTTTCGCTCTCTCATTTTCTTTCTGTTGCTTACTTGAATCTTTAGGCTACTGTGAGCTCCGCCTGGCTCTGTCAGGTAGCAATTTAGAAGGCAACATTTGATGGCACAAGTGGAGGACCAGATGATAACGCAGAGAGAAACACAGTGATGTAATCCTTCCACTATTAAGTAGAGCATACACATATAAATATGAGCCATGTGTTTAGTGTGTGAGGAGGTAAAATATAGATTGAAAGAGATGAAAAACAGTGGGAGGAGAAAGATAGGAAAGCAAACAGAATGAAGGAGATAATGAAAAGGCTGACGCTGAGGGGGAAATTCACCACCAACGAAATGCGCTCGCTGTTTATTTGCACTGTCTGCGTCGTTTTAGCACTCGATTCACTAAACGATTTATGTAAAACAATGCAAACACATACACACACATGCAGTGCTTAATGCAATGTACATGCACTTTCACCATAAAGCCAGATGAGATCCTGCTTGAGATCCTGAATCGGTTCTTTAAGATTAGAAATGCGCGTCTTGATGTAAGTGCGGTAATAATGCTCTCCATCGTTTCATCACATCTACTGACAAGAACACTTAAAAATGACAAAAGTAGTATTTAATGAAATTCTGTTTATTGCCTGCTAGCAAACTTACATAGTTTTGTGAGTGAGGCATGAATAAAGACAGAAGGCATGCTTGTGCTAAAAAATATGACAATATAAAATGCAAATCTAATGTATGCAAAAAAAATGTCAATACGGGGGGAAAAACTGTTTGTAAATAAAGCAGAGTTTCCATCCCACGTGTTCAAGAGAACAAAACTCTCACTTTCAGTGAAATTAAATAAAAAAAAAATAATAAAAATTTTCTCAAAATGTCTAATACATTTCACAAATATTTACAAAGAAACAGCGAGTAGCACATAAAATTAAGCATAACATTTTGAAGTTGTAAAATGCACGAAAAATATTTGTAGAATAATTGTAGTGTAGAAATTAAAATGAAGTTGTAGCCACTGAGGAGGATGCTTTAGATTAAAAAAATTAAGATGCTACATGATCATAGTATTAATTTATTGTGCATTATGCATATTTGCTATGCACATTTTTGCACTGAACAAAACATTTATCCATAAAAGTTTTTTTATGGACATTTTGTTTACATATCGGTTTTAACGATGTAAAAAAAATTATTTTTTTTTGCAAGTAATACAAAGATAACTGGAGTATGTTTTACAAATGAAATACAAGTGAAATTTACTAGCAATTTATGAGTGAAAATTCAAAGTAAATCCAGTGAAAATCACTGAAAATCTCAATCATATATAATTATGTACTATTATAATTATATATTTCAATTTTACATACATTATTTATCAATAATATTTTATAAATAAATGAAACATTTTAGTATTTTAAAAAATACAACAAATAATTGTCAGAATGTCCTGTTTAATTCAGTGTTACTTGCCGTTTCTTTGTAATTATTTGTTACATTTACTATCAATTTCTGAGTGAAAAATAGTTTCAAAGTCCTACACCAGTTATTTTTTTTCAGTGCGTTTAAAATACGTGTGTTCACCCTCATGTTAAACTACATCGTGGATTAAGACGAAGATTTTTGCTGCAACATCCCATAACCATTTCTGTTGCAACATCAGCACCAGTTCATCGATGCTAGACAGTTGCCACAGCAACATCGCCATGGCTACATTACTCACTGCAAAATCACCATGGCTACATTTCAAAGCATCCGAGTTTCTGCGCCGCTCCCTCCAGCAGTCTATTGACCGCTCCCGCCTTTCTCTCTGCCTCTGTCTCCTTCTGTATTTTTCTCACAGGTTTTACCCAGAATGCTGTGGCAGCAAAGAGAGATGGACAGCGATGATTCCTCTCTTTGTTATGCAAGACACACACACACACACACCTGCCGTTCTCTGAGCTGCTGACATGTGGGAGGACTTTTAAAGCGAGGCCATTGTACTGACAGAGACACCAGCTGTTTGAAAGAAAGCGAGAAATCCTGCACATTCTGAAACAGGCAGAAAAACAGGGAAGTTAACTCATTAGCTCCTGCCGCTGGAGTCAGAGGTCTGCTCATCGTTTGCTCTCTCCATCTGTTAAGTGTTCTTGTTTTCTCTCAGTGTTTGCAGCTCTTTCTTACACGAGCTCAAGGTCAATAGCTGCAGATTAACTGAGAAGCATCCTTACGTAACGATGGGTTTGTGCAGAGCTCAGATCCTCTCAGGATTCACACACATTTCTAGTTAATATATATAATTTTTGTTTTCTCTTTTTTTTTTTTCCTCTGGTCTAACGATTTTTTACTCCTAAACGGTTTTATATATTAACATTTTTAACATTTTGTTAAATATTTTATATGAATAATTGTATTAATTTAAATGTATTTTGCACTACATTTTCACATATTTATATTTCCTTTTTTATTAAAAATAAATAATAATAATAAAATAAACATTTGGAACACTAACTATATGAACTCTGTACAGACAGCCAGATGTTCTTTCATTAAAATGTGAATCATTCCCAAATAAAGCTGGATAACATGATCGTCAGACAGACAGAGAGGCTCATTGAGATTGAGAAGAAGTTTCTCTGACCTCAGACTGCATCCATGCACTTCATTTTCTCTTTCTGAACCTTCACAGACGGCCTGACGGACGTCTTCTTCCACTCCTCTTTCTCTCTCTCTTTCTCATTCACTTCGGGGCACGTCTGCACTACTTTGTAATTTTTCATTGGGAATTTGGAGAGAAGTGTGACATTTTAACGGGCTTGTTAGAGTCCCGTCCTCTCCCAGAAAACTCTCTTTTGAATACTAAACGGATTTTCCTCTCTTCAGTGAAAGAAAGGCCTAAACGTCTCACTTAGAAGGACGTTCTGAGCTCCTGTTGAGATACAAAAGACTTGTCTCCTATTCAATAACTTCATGGATGTTTTTTTTTCACGAAGCTTAGATTTGAACAGATCAGAAGCTTTTAACACTCTTCAGGTTTTGCAATAAATATTTACTATTTATTTCTGTCGAGTCCTAAACGCGGCGCATTTTGTTTCAAAGTGAATCCTGGTTGCACGCTTGTTTGCTGGAGAAAAACAAGCAAGCGAACCGCACGGAGCTCGGCTAGGTCAATATTAATTACCAAAGTTGTTGAGCATACAGCAGCTGCTGTAAACAAATGCAAATTCATTTTCATATCAAACAAGATCCCTCGGCTCGCACACGGATTCTGACGCTTGCTGGAAGTCAGGATGATCCACATACGGCCATTTCAAAGAAGCAATCTGTGAAATCATCATCCACTTTCTCATTTAACAACGGGAGAAAACTATTGGACCATAGTTGAGCAATTTAATATTTCCTCCCCGTTTGGGTTTGGCAGTGAGCAGCAATGAGAAACAGATGAGGGAAGCCATCGCAGCGGAGACCGATTCGTCTGGAGCAATTGTAAAAATATTGAGGATTTTAAAGGGAAAGTGCAGCCAGAAACGACCAATTGACCCATATGAGCTTTTGCCTTTCAGCTTTTTAGATATTTAGCAGAATGTTCAAGCTGCTCTCTTTCACAGTGAGGAACTTTAGGTATCGCAACAGTCAAGGTCCTACGATAAGATAGTGTGAGGATGAGTGAGAGTTAATGGAAAAGAGCAGTCTACTAAATAATGCCTTCTGTGTTTTACAGGGAAAGTTGTGAAGGTGAGATGACACAATTGTCATGTTTAGGTCAACAGAAGAAGAAGTTGTGAAAATAATCCTTTGGTTGGGTCCAGGGTTATTATAGTTAATTAAAACAATCAATCAATCAATAAATGTTTGTACTTGAAATACAATAAACATTACCTGAAATAAAAAATATGAACATCTATTTAAAAAAAAAAAACGTTTTATTTCAGCAACAAGTTGTATCAACTAAAGAGTAAAATAAAATCAAATTGAACTACGTGATTTTATTGATCAGCTAAAATTAAAACCATTAAAACATTGTTACTTATAATAAAATAAAATAAACAATTTAAATTTGAAAAATATATTTTAAAAAGTTTTAAAAATGATCAAATATTTTAGTTTAACTTGACTAAAATGTACTAAAATAAGAAAAATGAAATAAAAATTAATAAAAACTATTTATCTATCTATCAATCCATCCATCAATCTATCCATCCATCCATCAATCTATCCATCTATCTATCAATCCATCCATCAATCTATCCATCCATCCATCCATCAATCTATCCATCCATCCATCTAACATCCATCCATCCATTTATCTATCTATCTATCTATCCATCCATCCATCCATCCATCCATCCATCCATCCATCCATCCATCCAGCTATCTATCTATCTATCCATCCATCCATCCATCCATCCATCCATCCATCCATCCATCTATCTATCAATCCATCCATCCATTTATCTATCTATCCATCCATCCATCCATCCATCCATCCATCCATCTAGCTATCTATCTATCTATCCATCCATCCATCCATCCATCCATCTATCAATCTATCCATCCATCAATCTATCCATCCATCAATCTATCCATCTAACATCCATCCATCCATCTAACATCCATCCATCCATCTAACATCCATCCATCCATCCATCTATCCATCTATCAATCTATCCATCCATCCATTCATTCATCCATCCATCCATCTATCCATCTATCAATCTATCCATTCATCCATCTAAAAATGACTTTACTTTACTAAAATTATAATGAAAACAGAAAATGTAAAGATGTACAGTGACTGACGACAGTAGCAGTATGTGAGTGGTGCGGTCTCAGCAGTGTTCTCAGCACTCACCGCTGATGGTGACAGACGCCTGTGCTTCTTCTCCCAGCAGCGGCTGGCTCAGTCTGCAGCTGTAAGTGCTGCTGGGCTCCAGGATCACCGTCAGGACGCTCTTCACGCTGAACAGACCCTCCTCGTTGGCCACCTGTGAGACAGTGACGTTGTCGGTCAGATTGTGTCCGGCTCCGTCCTGCCAGAGCACCTCTGCCTCAGGGTAACCTCCGTACGCCACGCAGCTGAGGGCCACCGCATCGCCGGGCTTCAGGGCCGAGTCTGGGCCCCAGGTGACCAGCGGCTTGGAGAACGGAGCTGCGATGGACCGAGAGACCGACAGAGAGAGAGAGGGAGAGAGAGAGAGAGAGATGCAGAGAGAGAGAGAGAGAGACAGAGAGAGAGGACTAGTTAGTGTTTGTAACACATACCTGCAAACACCCGACCGGTGGTCTAGAGCAGGGTTGTTATTGTTATTAAAACCATTTCAAACAAAACAAAACAAATTAATAAATTAATTATTAATCAATCAATCAATCAATCAATCAATCAATTAATTAATTAAAAATAAA
>NW_015505450.1:735203-737890 GCF_001515645.1 Sinocyclocheilus grahami | reverse complement strand
AAAAAAAAAATATATATATATATATATATATATATATAAATATATTGTATATAATGATAAAATTCACATTCCAACAAGAAAAGGGATGAGTCAAAATTATAAATGACTATAAATTAATTATATATTATATTTACATTCATATTTTATTTATAATTATTTCTTATTTAATTCAATATATTTTATTAAAATATAATTAAATATTATTTAATGACACTATAGTTCATTTATGTAAGTGAGGAGAGCAAAATAAAGTCAACTGTGACATATTAAACCCAAACATTATTCATACAGTGGACAACCAGTAAAACTGATTTAAAAAATGGGACCAAATGTTATTCAGACACTTCGACCTGAGCATGTTTTGCTTCAGTGTCATCTGACATCATCCAGATGAATGTGTTCTGACACAGTTTAACTCGGAGTTCTTGTCATATTTTATTACTATTCTCTAAACTATAGCCGATAAACTGTGATAATGTGAGAAATCTGTCTGAATACATTTTGGTTTGACTGTATATATATATATTTAAAAATAATTATTTGAATATTTTTTTATTTAAATATTTTTTTTTTCACGTTGGCCTGAACAAAAGCAGCAGATGGGCTGAATGAAAACTCATCAGATTCACGGAAACCACGTGAACGGCCTGTTTCAGTGTCAGAACCAGTGACTGTATAAAAACATGGACGTAGTGTCCGTGACGTCACCCGTAGATTTCCGAAGAGTGTTTTTGAAGCTTTAAAGTGGCGTCACCGCGTGTCACTCCCAGATAATCGAAAATGGGCAAAGAGGCGGGAGCTGGTTGCTGAAGCCACGCCCACCTAGCTCGACGCCGGTGACAGCAGCGGCAATCCACCTGTCACTCAAGTGGCCACGCCCTTAATTATGCAGAACTTTAAGGCTTAATATCATTTAAACGGATGAGTTATAAAAAAAATTCACATCTCTCACAGTTGTCATGAAGGGCAACATTAGCTATATAGACCAAAACCACTTTTTGTACCAGGCTGTAAACACATTTTTTTCTGCTGTAAAGTAGGGCATTTTAACATGAGGAGTCTATGGGACTGACTCACTATTGCAGCCCGCCTCTAGCGGCCAGTCGATGAATTACAGTTTAAGTCACTTCCGTGTTGGCTTCACGAGAGAGAGCGGTAGGGTGCCGCTTGGTCAGAACGGAGAGTTTGCAGATAAAGCAGCTGAAGCTACTGAAAGCGAGTGAGGGCAAGACGCAGAGCGATCTACCGCTGCGTTCACCTAGGGACCGGCTCGACATGATTCCCATTAAATTGTTAATTACATTCTAGGAGCTCAGCATAAAACACACACGGCTCAAGATCAGACGGAAATCATCTGCAGACACGGGGATGCTTCTGGGAAACCGGCCGCTCGTAAAGTGTTTGTGTTGGGGTGAGCACTGCGCCGGCAGATGAAGAAACCAGCGCGCCGGAGACCGTCTTATTCCCACAGCCAATCACAACTCAGCAAACACAAAAGTAGTGCGCTGGGACGATGGGAGAAGAAGCAATCAGACGGCTGTGAAGGAACCGGTGCCAAGAAGACTTTAACCTCTAGCTGCTGTCTGTTTGACGACCCACAGATCAACTCAAGACCGGACAGAAGAAACAGACTCCAGAGATTAAACTAACAACTGAACTGAAATTATTTCAGTGATTAATCAGATATTATACAAATCTTGCTGTCCCTCTTCAAAATAAGTGCAAATTAAAGTATATATAAAGCATGATATTAATTCTGCCTAATATATAATAATAATAATAATAATAATATATATACAAAAAATGAACCGTACGGTTCTCCACACGGTTCTGCAACGCACCTGTAATATGGTTTGCTATAAATAACACGTAAAACACACAGGGTTCGGCTAATGTATGTTTATGTGAGTATCCTGTAGCAGACACAGCCGGCTGAACGTACTGCATCAGTGCATTCTCTTAAAGTGACAGCACTTTCTTAATATTAATCAAACAGCAACAAAGAAATCACTCACTGCTCTAGATTGAATAGCTTTTGCAACTTTAATAAAGATTCATCTTTAATTTATACAGTCAAATATGAAATGCTGTTTTACATTTCATTACTTTTTTTCTATTTCTGTCCCTTTAAACTAATGTTAGACCTACCTAAAAAACCTGAAAACCACAGTTTATTTTATTTGTATCTTTACTCTATTGTATTTATTTGTGCTGTTGCTTGTAGTTAGATAGATTATTCTTATTTTCTATATTTTTATTTGACAGTATAGTTTTTCCATAAACATAGCACATACCGAACCGTACCGAAACCGTGATACAAACCGAACCGTGAATTCCACCCCTAATATATATATATATATATATATATATATAGTAAAAGTATAAAGGTAAAAAATTACAAATATATAATAAAATACACACACACACAAAAAACTAAATTTGTTGACTTAGTCCATTATTATTATTATTATACAAATTATACTTGTTGTTCCTCTTCGAAAGAAGCACAAATTAAATTCTAAAGTAAAAAAATAAAATAAATTATTATGTCTAAAGTGATGCAAATTTTTATCCATAATTTGACGGGGAATGGTAGACCATCAATATTGCCCTAACTACTGTCTGAACAAACTATTTTAAATGTTGCATGTATTGCAGCATGAATGAATGAATGAATGAATGAATGA
>NW_015505450.1:728227-732511 GCF_001515645.1 Sinocyclocheilus grahami | reverse complement strand
AATAAATTAAATAAAAAAAAAATATATATATATATATATATATATATATAAATATATTGTATATAATGATAAAATTCACATTCCAACAAGAAAAGGGATGAGTCAAAATTATAAATGACTATATATTAATTATATATTATATTTACATTCATATTTTATTTATAATTATTTCTTATTTAATTCAATATATTTTATTAAAATATAATTAAATATTATTTAATGACACTATAGTTCATTTATGTAAGTGAGGAGAGCAAAATAAAGTCAACTGTGACATTAAACCCAAACATTATTCATACAGTGGACAACCAGTAAAACTGATTTAAAAAATGGGACCAAATGTTATTCAGACACTTCGACCTGAGCATGTTTTGCTTCAGTGTCATCTGACATCATCCAGATGAATGTGTTCTGACACAGTTTAACTCGGAGTTCTTGTCATATTTTATTACTATTCTCTAAACTATAGCCGATAAACTGTGATAATGTGAGAAATCTGTCTGAATACATTTTGGTTTGACTGTATATATATATATTTAAAAATAATTATTTGAATATTTTTTTATTTAAATATTTTTTTTTTCACGTTGGCCTGAACAAAAGCAGCAGATGGGCTGAATGAAAACTCATCAGATTCACGGAAACCACGTGAACGGCCTGTTTCAGTGTCAGAACCAGTGACTGTATAAAAACATGGACGTAGTGTCCGTGACGTCACCCGTAGATTTCCGAAGAGTGTTTTTGAAGCTTTAAAGTGGCGTCACCGCGTGTCACTCCCAGATAATCGAAAATGGGCAAAGAGGCGGGAGCTGGTTGCTGAAGCCACGCCCACCTAGCTCGACGCCGGTGACAGCAGCGGCAATCCACCTGTCACTCAAGTGGCCACGCCCTTAATTATGCAGAACTTTAAGGCTTAATATCATTTAAACGGATGAGTTATAAAAAAAATTCATATCTCTCACAGTTGTCATGAAGGGCAACATTAGCTATATAGACCAAAACCACTGTTTGAACCAGACTGCAAACATGTTTTTTTCTGTTGTAAAGTTGGGCATTTTAACATGAGGAGTCTATGGGACTGACTCACTATTGCAGCCCGCCTCTAGCGGCCAGTCGATGAATTACAGTTTAAGTCACTTCCGTGTTGGCTTCACGAGAGAGAGCGGTAGGGTGCCGCTTGGTCAGAACGGAGAGTTTGCAGATAAAGCAGCTGAAGCTACTGAAAGCGAGTGAGGGCAAGACGCAGAGCGATCTACCGCTGCGTTCACCTAGGGACCGGCTCGACATGATTCCCATTAAATTGTTAATTACATTCTAGGAGCTCAGCATAAAACACACACGGCTCAAGATCAGACGGAAATCATCTGCAGACACGGGGATGCTTCTGGGAAACCGGCCGCTCGTAAAGTGTTTGTGTTGGGGTGAGCACTGCGCCGGCAGATGAAGAAACCAGCGCGCCGGAGACCGTCTTATTCCCACAGCCAATCACAACTCAGCAAACACAAAAGTAGTGCGCTGGGACGATGGGAGAAGAAGCAATCAGACGGCTGTGAAGGAACCGGTGCCAAGAAGACTTTAACCTCTAGCTGCTGTCTGTTTGACGACCCACAGATCAACTCAAGACCGGACAGAAGAAACAGACTCCAGAGATTAAACTAACAACTGAACTGAAATTATTTCAGTGATTAATCAGATATTATACAAATCTTGCTGTCCCTCTTCAAAATAAGTGCAAATTAAAGTATATATAAAGCATGATATTAATTCTGCCTAATATATAATAATAATAATAATAATAATATATATACAAAAAATGAACCGTACGGTTCTCCACACGGTTCGGCAACGCACCTGTAATATGGTTTGCTATAAATAACACGTAAAACACACAGGGTTCGGCTAATGTATGTTTATGTGAGTATCCTGTAGCAGACACAGCCGGCTGAACGTACTGCATCAGTGCATTCTCTTAAAGTGACAGCACTTTCTTAATATTAATCAAACAGCAACAAAGAAATCACTCACTGCTCTAGATTGAATAGCTTTTGCAACTTTAATAAAGATTCATCTTTAATGTATACAGTCAAATATGCAAAGCTGTTTTACATTTCATTAATTTATTCAATTTCTGTACCTAAAAACTGGTAGACCTACCTAAAAAAAACTGAAAACCACTGTTTATTTTATTTGTATCTTTAATCTATTGTATTTAGTGGTGCTGTTGCTTGTAGTTAGATAGATTATTCTTATTTTCTATATTTTTATTTGACAGTATAGTTTTTCCATAAACATAGCACATACCGAACCGTGAATTCCACCCCTAATATATATATATAGTAAAAGTATAAAGGTAAAAAATTACAAATATATAATAAAATACACACACACACAAAAAACTAAATTTGTTGACTTAGTCCATTATTATTATTATTATACAAATTATACTTGTTGTTCCTCTTCGAAAGAAGCACAAATTAAATTCTAAAGTAAAAAAATAAAATAAATAAAATAAATTATTATGTCTAAAGTGATGCAAATTTTTATCCATAATTTGAGGGGGAATGGTAGACCATCAATATTGCCCTAACTACTGTCTGAACAAACTATTTTAAATGTTGCATGTATTGCAGCACGAATGAATGAATGAATGAATGAATGAATGAATGATCCATTTGATGTTGGACTATTATTGGCAAAAATGAGTTAAACGGACAAAGGGATAGTTAACCCCTTGTGCTGTGCTGGAAATCCTTTACTTAATTTGGTGTTGCTGGCCATCCATCATCATGCTATATTATCACCAAATATTAGATTCAGTCTTTTTAATCAACTTGTTTTCTGTCAATTAGAACAGATTGTATTGTATTGTTTTTGCTGTTGTTGGAACTAACTGATCGCAGGTCTCATTGATTAGTTTATGCACATCAGTTTTTGAGTGTAAAAAGCATATAAATTGACACTCCCACAATTCCTTGCATGACACTTCATATTTGATGTTTTTTTCATTGAAATAACTGTTTCTTCTTCTTATGTTTTTCTTCTTCTCAGTTGTGTACATTCGGGTTTTATCCTACATGTAATGTTGTTAAATTAATGTTTATTGCATCATTTCAGTATCATGTGTGTAACCGTGATGGTGTTTAGTGCTTGTGTGAATGACACTGTGCACATTCTACAGGTGCATCTATGGGGTATTGTCAAGAGGAAAATGAGAAACAAGAGACCAAAAAATGCAGATGAGCTGAAGGCCACTGTCAAAGAAACCTGGGCTTCCATACCACCTCAGCAGTGCCACAAACTGATCACCTCCATGCCACGCCGCATTGAGGCAGTAATTAAAGCAAAAGGAGCCCCTACCAAGTATTGAGTACATGTACAGTAAATGAACATACTTTCCAGAAGGCCAACAATTCACTAAAAATGTTTTTTAATGGTCTTATGAAGTATTCTAATTTGAGATAGTGAATTGGTGGGATTTGTTAAATGTGAGCCAAAATCATCACAATTAAAAGAACCAAAGACTTAAACTACTTCAGTCTGTGTGCATTGAATTGATTTAATACACGAGTTTCACAATTTGAGTTGAATTACTGAAATAAACGAACTTTTCCACGACATTCTAATTTATTGAGATACACCTGTATATATATATTTTTTATTATTATTATATATTTTTTGGAAGTATTTATATCCTGTGTGAGCAAAATCAATAAGCTTTAGCATTTTCAGTAAAAAGACATTTACTCTCATGTCATGCAAACTTATATGACCTTCTTTCTTCTGTGGAACGTAAAGATAGTTTGAGAAAGCGTTTGATTGTTTTTTGTCAATGGTGGTACTAGCATCCTTCAAAACATCCTTCTTTCAGGAGAAACAAAGTCATACAGGTTTGTAACGTAAATGATGACCGAATTATCATTTTTAGGTGAACTAGTCCTTTAAGTGTCACATAAACCATATATGAGGATATGACTATTACAGATGACACACTTCCGCAGCGCTAATTGAAAATCTCCTCAAGAAGAAATCGCTGCAGTTCTTACTGAATGTGAGCGCAAAACAATCCTGCTAATAAATATTAAGCATTATAATGTAGAACAGTGAAAATGACACGATAGTTTTTGTTTAATCTTCATTAGACGTACAGAAGCAGACAAGAGTGGTGCACCGCGGAGCATTAATATCACTTAACTCAATGCATTGAGAGAGAGAGAGAGAGAGAGAGAGAGAGAGAGAGAGAGAGAGAGAGACAGCTGGAACAGCACCTGGACCAGCCCGTCAAAC
>NW_015505450.1:719274-728204 GCF_001515645.1 Sinocyclocheilus grahami | reverse complement strand
GAGAGAGAGAGAGAGAGAGAGAGAGAGAGAGAGAGGAGAAATGCCATTTATAGATCATAAATAATGATGTACTCGGTGAGTCTGAGTGCATTCAGCCATTAAAATAATAACACATATAGCAGCTCCAGCTGAGAGCCATCAATCACAGCAAATCCTAGCAATCGATACGACTGGATATTGATCAGACTCGTCGTGAGAATCGCATATAAATGATCGTGCTCATTATTAGTCCTTCGCAGAAGCATTCTATGACCAATCCTCAGATGTGCAACAACATCAACAGTGTTGGGGGTAATATATTACAAGTAACGCGAGTTACGTAATCAGATTACTTTTTTCAAGTAACTAGTAAAGTAACGCATTACTTTACAAGAGAATATCTGAGTTACTTTTTCAAATAAGTAACGCAAGTTACTTTCTTTTCCAATTTATTGATTGACAGCTCTGCTGTCCCCGTGTTGAGAGAAATCAGATGTTACTGTAGTTCTAAAATAAATATGAATATGCATTAATTCATCTCACTCACACACAACACAGATTCAGAATTCCTCAAAATGAATAAAAATAATGCAACACAGAATATGACGCAAACCTGCAATAATTAAATGTTAAACAACACAAATATGCTTTATGCATTTAATCCCATTCTATTAGCTTCTGAGCTTCGATGATGCAGTTCAAGCGTACTAATAAACACACATTACTCTAGACGAACATCTGTGTGTCTTTGTTTATTGCTGAAGTGTGTTCTTCTGTATTCTGCTGTACTTTCCCTTCAGCCTGAGGCGCATTCATTTCACTTTTGGTGTGAAAAGGCTTTTTATATTTATATTTTTATATTTATTTTAAAAACAAACAAGCAAGCCCTGTCCAGATTTAACAAGTAACGGAACGCATTACTTTCCATAAAAAGTAACTAAGTATCGTAATGAGTTACTTTTTTATGGAGTAACGCAATATTGTAATGCATTACTTTTAAAAGTAACTTTCCCCAAGAGAGAGAGAGAGAGAGGAGAAATGCCATTTATAGATCATAAATAATGATGTACTCGGTGAGTCTGAGTGCATTCAGCCATTAAAATAATAACACATATAGCAGCTCCAGCTGAGAGCCATCAATCACAGCAAATCCTAGCAATCGATACGACTGGATATTGATCAGACTCGTCGTGAGAATCGCATATAAATGATCGTGCTCATTATTAGTCCTTCGCAGAAGCATTCTATGACCAATCCTCAGATGTGCAACAACATCAACAGTGTTGGGGGTAATATATTACAAGTAACGCGAGTTACGTAATCAGATTACTTTTTTCAAGTAACTAGTAAAGTAACGCATTACTTTACAAGAGAATATCTGAGTTACTTTTTCAAATAAGTAACGCAAGTTACTTTCTTTTCCAATTTATTGATTGACAGCTCTGCTGTCCCCGTGTTGAGAGAAATCAGATGTTACTGTAGTTCTAAAATAAATATGAATATGCATTAATTCATCTCACTCACACACAACACAGATTCAGAATTCCTCAAAATGAATAAAAATAATGCAACACAGAATATGACGCAAACCTGCAATAATTAAATGTTAAACAACACAAATATGCTTTATGCATTTAATCCCATTCTATTAGCTTCTGAGCTTCGATGATGCAGTTCAAGCGTACTAATAAACACACATTACTCTAGACGAACATCTGTGTGTCTTTGTTTATTGCTGAAGTGTGTTCTTCTGTATTCTGCTGTACTTTCCCTTCAGCCTGAGGCGCATTCATTTCACTTTTGGTGTGAAAAGGCTTTTTATATTTATATTTTTATATTTATTTTAAAAACAAACAAGCAAGCCCTGTCCAGATTTAACAAGTAACGGAACGCATTACTTTCCATAAAAAGTAACTAAGTATCGTAATGAGTTACTTTTTTATGGAGTAACGCAATATTGTAATGCATTACTTTTAAAAGTAACTTTCCCCAGCACTGAACATCAATCACACGCCAAGCCTGCGATCTCCGGAAGTCAAGCGCATAATAACACAGATTACTATAAAGCACATGTAGAGATATACATATCCGGCATCCGTTCAGAGCAATAATATCTCAGTTATGAATATCGGACTGCCGTCTCATATAGATGATATGTATTCTGTAGGAGAATATAGAATCTATTTGCTAGATTAAAGCACCGCTCGGGTTCGATACGGCTCAAGCTCTATTGACAGCTTTTGTGGCAAATTGTCGATCATCAGAAAATAACTTCAACTTGTTCCTCGGTTTATTTTTTTAAAAACGCAACAATCAGGCACTTAGAGCAGAATTACACCAGCAAATGACCAGCCAATTAGTGAGGTTAACTAGTTTTAGATTTGTTTAGATTTTTTTTGCACATTTGATTTAATTAGTGTTCTGTGCTGATTCTGCTGTTAACGTGAAAAGCAAAACCCTATTCGGGTTCCTATCTTCTGTTGTTTAATGAAAGTGTATTGCATTATTTAAGTGTTTTCTGTATATTCTTCTGTATATTAGGATATACTTCAGCTTGTGGAAAGATGCTTGTGATGAACTTTCCGTGATTCTTCATGTATTTTTCTCCTTTCGTATCATTATGGTGGTTTATCAGCATATGTTAAAGGTACAAAACAGATTTAGGGAGCAGGGTGCATTGTTGAATTCACTGGTTTAAACTGCACTTAGGCCATTCACGTGGTTTCTGCGAATCTGATGAGTTTTCATTCAGCCCATCTTTTATACTGTAATATTTACAGGTTGTTCTGTAAATATGTTTACATTTTTTTTTACCACAGCAGCAAGAATTATTTTTTTTTCCCCCAATATTTTTGAAAAATATAAAATAAATGAATAGGCAAGGTAGTTCGATTTCTTTGATATTTTACCACAATATTTTGAAATGAAATCTGAGAGAATTAGCTCGAGCCAACGCTTCAAAAACTTCATGAAATGTCAGTAAACATAATCCATATAAAAATCAAGCGGTTTAATCCTAGACTTCTGAAGACACACGGCCACTTTATATAAGGATTATTAAATCAAATAGATTTAATTTAGGTTTTTAGGCATTACAACATTAGGCATTATTACTGAATAATTCATGCTATAACAAAATATGAACCTCTGAGTTACTGTAAGTGGGATTTTTCCTTGAAGAAATAAAATAAGTGAAAAGGTCAGATCTTTTAAATTATTATTATTATTATTATTTCATGTTTTTGAAAGAAGATTTGTTTGTGTGTGTTTGAAAGAAGTCCCTTCTGATCAACAGGGCTGCATTTATTAGATCGAAAATACAGTAAAAATTGTGAAATATTATTACAATTTAAAACAGCTGTTGTCTATGTGAATATGTGTTAAACTGTAATGTATTTCTGTGAGGCACAGCTGTATTTTCAGCATCATTCCTCCAGTCTTCAGTGTCACATGATCTTCAGAAATCAGTATAATATGCTGATATTTTTGTGGAAACTGATGCACTACTATTCAAAAGTTTGAGAAAAAATAAAAATAAAGTAATACTTTTATTCACCAAGGACGCATTAAACTGATCAAAAGTCACAGTAATGTTACAAAATATTTCTATTTCAAATAAATGCTGTTCTTCTGAACTTTCTGTTCATCTGTGAATCCTGAAAAATAAAATGCATCACAGTTTCCACAGAAATATTGTGCAGCACGACTGTGTTCAACATTGATAATAATCAGAAATGTTTCTCGAGCAGCAGATCATCATATTATACTGATTTCTGAAGATCATGTGACACTGAAGACTGGAGGAATGATGCTGAAAATACAGAGCAATAAATGAGTTTAACAGAGATTGACGTAGAGAATATGTGTGTGATTTGAGGCGCAGCTCTCTGATTGGTTACCTGCGACTTGCATCAGCATGGCTGCGCTGCCGTACGTCTGAACCCTGACGAAACACGAGTAGCTTCCCTCATCCGCCACACGCACTCTCCTCAGCAGCAGCGAGGCATTTCCGGACACAAGCTGATCCTGGAACAGGCTGGTGCGGTTGGAGAAGCGCTCCTCCTGATCGCTCAGCTGATCGCGGCTCTGCCAGAAGCTGTGAACGGCACGCTTGGTGTCCGAGAGCTGCCAGAACACGCTCAGATCAGACAGATTAAACTCTGAGACGCCTGAGAAAGAGCAGTTGAGGACGGCGTCCGACCCGAACAGAGCCACCGCAGGGGTGACTGGGACACGGACGTCAAGAGCTGCAGAGAGGGAGAGAGAGAGAGAGAGAGAGAGAGAGACACAGGCATTAGGAATCATACATTCATTGATCTCGTCAGATAAAAGAGATTGATGAATAATGAAAACATATTGTACGTTTCAGAACCTAAAACTTCCTCATCAGAGCAAAATGAGCTTTTATAGAAACTGGACTGCAAATATCAAAAAGTCAAAGGTTAATCTGGTTAGGATCATCCAGTAGAACTTATGCAAAAACCATTTGTGACCCTGAACCACAAAACCACAAAATCATAAGGGTCAATTTTTCGAAATTGAGATTTATACATCAATCCATCAATCATGAATAAATAAGCTTTCTATTGATGTATGGTTTGTTAGGAGAGGACACACTCTCTCTCTCACACACACACTCTCTTTCTCTCTCTCACACACACACTCTCTTTCTCTCTCTCACACACACACTCTCTTTCTCTCTCTCACACACACACTCTCTTTCTCTCTCTCACACACACACTCTCTTTCTCTCTCTCACACACACACTCTCTTTCTCTCTCTCACACACACACTCTCTTTCTCTCTCTCACACACACACTCTCTTTCTCTCTCTCACACACACACTCTCTTTCTCTCTCTCACACACACACTCTCTTTCTCTCTCTCACACACACACTCTCTTTCTCTCTCTCACACACACACTCTCTTTCTCTCTCTCACACACACACTCTCTTTCTCTCTCTCACACACACACTCTCTTTCTCTCTCTCACACACACACTCTCTTTCTCTCTCTCACACACACACTCTCTTTCTCTCTCTCACACACACACTCTCTTTCTCTCTCTCACACACACACTCTCTTTCTCTCTCTCACACACACACTCTCTTTCTCTCTCTCACACACACACTCTCTTTCTCTCTCTCACACACACACTCTCTTTCTCTCTCTCACACACACACTCTCTTTCTCTCTCTCACACACACACTCTCTTTCTCTCTCTCACACACACACTCTCTTTCTCTCTCTCACACACACACTCTCTTTCTCTCTCTCACACACACACTCTCTTTCTCTCTCTCACACACACACTCTCTTTCTCTCTCTCACACACACACTCTCTTTCTCTCTCTCACACACACACTCTCTTTCTCTCTCTCACACACACACTCTCTTTCTCTCTCTCACACACACACTCTCTTTCTCTCTCTCACACACACACTCTCTTTCTCTCTCTCACACACACACTCTCTTTCTCTCTCTCACACACACACTCTCTTTCTCTCTCTCACACACACACTCTCTTTCTCTCTCTCACACACACACTCTCTTTCTCTCTCTCACACACACACTCTCTTTCTCTCTCTCACACACACACTCTCTTTCTCTCTCTCACACACACACTCTCTTTCTCTCTCTCACACACACACCTATATATATATATATATAAGCTTACATTTATTAATATGTATTTTATTTACATTTTATTTAAACATTAACAATTAACATTATACATTAAATTAAATAAGATTACATAAATTCAAGCCTTAAAATATTGTATCAACAATATAATGCATTTTAGAGCATAACTAAAAAACTAATTCACTACACAAATGTTCATGATTTTAAATATGTATTCATTTCCATTACTTTTTTTAGGCCTTGAAATCACATTAGTTTGTTTTTTCATGTTTGCCATGACTGTGGGAATCCTGTCTTTATGGCACAAATACACTTTACCAACATAATAAGACAAATGAATAAATGAACAGGGATAGATGAATTAATAAATAAACAGTGTCCCCTTTAAGACTGACAAGCGCTTCAAGACTTGCACGGCATACACAAACATACTAATATTGACACACGGTGTTTTTGTCACTGTGATAAATAAACAGCATTTCCATATGAGATGAGGATTTGAGGCTCCTCATTAGTCTGTCAGCTCTTCGTCTAAACTAACAGTAGAGCGGTGCATCCAAACACAAGAGACGAGAAAGAGAGAAGAGATATTAAAGCCTTCTGAATGTTTGATGGATTCAGGAATAAATATTTGTTTTAATTTATGCATGTGAACTATAATTGATTATTTAACCCTCTGAACCCCGTCGCTCTTGGTACCTTCATGGTCGAAAGTGACCGAAGCCTTGAAATGTATATTTTTTTTCTTCAGTTAAATCAATGTAATATATTTTTCTTTAATAATATTTTTTGAATATTACTTAGAATTTTGAGGGGATTTTATGAGACTATGCAATATTTATAAAAATTTTATGAGCTATTTTTGGCACCAAGTGTTACTTTCTTTTTTTGTTTGTTTTGACCTGAATCATGTCCATGATTTTTTTACTGTGTTCACGTAGCTAATGCAACAAAAGCCACCAAGTGTCCTCTCATTCTGATGAAGCTATGATTTTTTAAATTTCAAAATGTTTTTTTAAGAGGCCCAGAGGGTTAATTCTTTAAGTGTGTTTGATAACTGATGCATCTGAGTGAGAAAAATAAATAAAAAAAAGATTTTTTTTTTTTTTTAAATGGCCATCTTTGCTCATATCAACACTAAATCATCCTTTCTGCCATCAGAAACCAAAGGCCTGGAGAAAAAAGGCTCTGAGTGGAGAAGCAGACTGACAAACACTGCTTACATAAGAACATCAGCCAGTCAAACAACCCTAAATTGTCAGGAACTATGAACAAATCCTGCTGTTCAACCAATACGGGACTCAGCAGCCTCAAATGATGTTTCTCATGCCTTATTTTGGTAAAGGCACAATCACAGTGCCCACGTGTCTCACCGTCCCAGCCAGGAAGAGCTCGTGACAGGAGCGCTTGACGTCACGGAAACTTCACGAATGTGTCTGTCCTCTGTGAGCTGCTCACACAATCATTAATGATGCTCAAATCAACCTCAATCTGCTGCCACACAGGGGACAGTGCTGTCAACCCGAGCGTGTGTGTGTGTGTGTGTGTGTGTGTGTGAGAGTGTGAGAGTGTGTGTGTGTGTGTGTGTGTGTGTGTGTGTGTGTGTGTGTGTGTGTGTGTGAGTGAGTGTGTGTAAGTGTGAGTGAGTGTGTGTGTGTGATGAAGTTTCAAAAGTGTGACAATGAAAACGGGAAAAGCATCTGACTTTATAATATCCCAGTCTCAGATGCTCATTGCTCAAGACTGCATAAGATCCTAGTAACAGTTATTAAACATACACACACACATATTTACTGCAGTGTAAACACATAGAAACTCCAGCTATAAACCTCACTTACTACTACTTACTACACTGTAAAAATTACAACAAAAAAAGATGTAGTTTTATGTTTCACAAGGCAGTACTTCTTCAAAATGTTATGTTTAATTCAATGTATTATTTGCTGTTTATTTGTAATTATTTGTGGATAGTTGTTTTTAAGTATTTAGATACTTAACACAAATAAATAAATAAATAATACAATATATAGAAAAAGATTTATATTTTGAATAAATGCTGTTCTTTTTATTCATCAAAGAATCCTGAAAAAAGCATCGCAGTTTCCAAAAAATATTTGGCAGCACAACATTGATAATTCTAATAATAAAGCAGCATATTATACTGATTTCTGAAGATCATGTGACACTGAAGACTGGAGGAATGATGCTGAAAATACAGCTGCACATCACAGAAATACATTACAGTTTAAAGGATATTAAAATAGAAACCATTATTTTATATTGTACTACCATTTAGCAAGATTACTGTTTTTTTCTGTATTTTTGATCAGATAAATGCATGAGCATAATGATGAGACTTCTTTAAAAAACATTACAAGTCTTACTGATCCCAAACATTTGACCGCTAGTGTATATATATATATATATTTATCAGCAGCTGACAAAGCTATGAAATGAATACTTTAAGATAAAGTAGACACATTACTGTTCAAAAGTCACGTTTGTAATGCTGAGATATAAACTTGCAATTGTGAGGAAAAAAATTCTCCAAATTATGAGATTAAAAGTCACAATTACCTTTATTTTATTTTTTATTTATTTTTTATGGTGGAAGCAACAAATCAGAATTATGAGATATAAACTCAGAATTGTGAAACTTAAATTCTGAATTCTGAGAAGAAATATTGCAAGTACGCGCTTTTTATTTTTTATTTCGTAGCATAAGCTAAACAACGCAATTGTGAGACAAACTCAGATTCTAAGAAGAAAAGTCTGAACTGATTTATAGACTTAAAGTAGATATAGAAAAAAATTCTCAATTGTGAGACTAGAAGTTGCAATTAACTTTTTTTGTTTTCTCATGATGGAAACGCGCTCCAAAAGATCATATATTTCAGCAACAACAACAAAAATGGTAAATGTTTTTGAAAGTACCACTATTTCTTCTATTTTTCCAACCCTTGATCTCTCTCCTTCTCTCTCTCTCTCTGTCTCCATCTTTCATAACACAGGCTGTAAAGCGTGAAGGTTCGATGCACGGTGCTCAATAACAGAAAGTCCTGCTGCTCTTCTGCTGATACAACAAACCCTTCAGACCGATATCAGCCCTGCTGAAGCTCAAAGGCCAGTAAGCACATGCACACACTTACAAACAGACAAAGCCTGGAATATCAGCGAGAAACACAGAGCTCAATATCTACCTGCAGAGAGACACGCAGCTTCATGTGAGCGAGCTCGATAAGAGACGCTATCAGACCTCCATCAGTCCAGCACCAGCATTATTCACAAACACACACACACACACACAC
>NW_015505450.1:717265-718573 GCF_001515645.1 Sinocyclocheilus grahami | reverse complement strand
CACACACACATGTTGTGTTTCCATTTTCCGATAATGATTTATAACCTCAATCGAGGTTCCCACAGAGACACAGGTTTCCATGAGTCGGTGTATTCAGGTTTAAGTCCCCACTGGGATAGAAAAACATGTACACACTCACACACACACACACACATTCACACATGCACACACTCACACTTTAAAGTGATGAAGGTTTATTTCTGGTTCGATTCATAAAGGCTACAGAAAACTCTGTGTTGAATAAGAGCAGAAACACATGAGGCTCAGGACCGGCTGTGAGAGTTCAGTCACAGCGGTGAGGCTCTATCGCCCCTCAGTGATGGAAACACAACACAGCAGCAGGAAATCAGGCTCTCTGAATACAACACCATTAACAAACGAGAGACACGATTACACAAAACTCACTGCCACAATCATGCAAGACTGCTGTGAAAGGTGCTGAGGGGGTTAAACGGAGTTCTGTGGTTGCTAGGGTATTTTAGGTGGTCACTGTGAGGTTGTTGGGTATTATACGTGGTTGCTAGGGTGATGAAGGCATTTAATAAGGTGTTCTGGGTGGTTGCTAGGGTATTTTAGATGCTTTTTAGTGTGTTCTGGTTGGTTGCTAGGTGGTTGTTAAGGTGTTTGTTAATGAGTTGCTATATGGTTGCTAGGGTATTCTGTGTGGTCACTATGAGGTTGTTGGGTGTTCAATATGATTGCTAGGGTGATCAAGGCGTTTGATAAGGTGTTCTGGACGGTTGCTAGGGTATTTTAGAGGTTTTCTTCTGAATTATATTTTGGTGGTTGCTACGGTATTTTGGGTGGTTGCTAGGGTGTTCTATACACCTCTAAGGTATTTGTCTTTTAGGGTATTCACAGGGTGTTCTTTGTGGTTGCTATGTTGATGATGGTGTCCGGGTGGTTGCTAGGGTGTTCTATGTGTCTCTAATGTTTTCTGTCTTTAGGGTACTCACATGGCGTTCAATATGATTGCTATGGTGATTAAGGCGTTTGATGCAGTGGCCAATTGTCTTGAGGGTGTTCTGGATGATGGCTATACAGTTGCTAGAGTATTCTGGGTGCTAGTTAGGTTGTTGCTAGAGTGTTCGATTGTTTTTAGGGTGTTTTGGGTGGTTGCTATGCAGTTGCTAAGGTATTCTGGGTGGTTGTTATGGGTGTTCAATTGTCTTTTGGGTGTTCTGGGTGATTGCTATACAGTTGTTAGGGTATTCTGGGTGGTCGTTAGGTGGTTGTTAGGGTGTTCTGGGTGGTTGCAATGCAGTTGCTAGTGTATTCTGGGTGGTTGTTAGGTGGTTACTAGGATGT
>NW_015505450.1:712340-717072 GCF_001515645.1 Sinocyclocheilus grahami | reverse complement strand
CACACACACACACTCACACACACACACACACACTCACACACACATGTTGTGTTTCCATTTTTTGATAATGATTTATAACCTCAATCGAGGTTCCCACAGTGACACAGGTTTCCATGAGTCGGTGTATTCAGGTTTAAGTCCCCACTGGGATAGAAAAACATGTACACACACACACACATTCACACATGCACACACTCACACTTTAAAGTGATGAAGGTTTATTTCTGGTTAGATTCATAAAGGCTACAGAAAACTCTGTGTTGAATAAGAGCAGAAACACATGAGGCTCAGGACCGGCTGTGAGAGTTCAGTCACAGCGGTGAGGCTCTATCGCCCCTCAGTGATGGAAACACAACACAGCAGCAGGAAATCAGGCTCTCTGAATACAACACCATTAACAAACGAGAGACACGATTACACAAAACTCACTGCCACAATCATGCAAGACTGCTGTGAAAGGTGCTGAGGGGGTTAAACGGAGTTCTGTGGTTGCTAGGGTATTTTAGGTGGTCACTGTGAGGTTGTTGGGTATTATACGTGGTTGCTAGGGTGATGAAGGCATTTAATAAGGTGTTCTGGGTGGTTGCTAGGGTATTTTAGATGCTTTTTAGGGTGTTCTGGTTGGTTGCTAGGTGGTTGTTAGGGTGTTTGTTAATGAGTTGCTATATGGTTGCTAGGGTATTCTGTGTGGTCACTATGAGGTTGTTGGGTGTTCAATATGATTGCTAGGGTGATCAAGACGTTTGATAAGGTGTTCTGGACGGTTGCTAGGGTATTTTAGAGGTTTTCTAGGTCTTCTGAATTATATTTTGGTGGTTGCTACGGTATTTTGGATGGTTGCTAGGGTGTTCTATACACCTCTAAGGTATTTGTCTTTTAGGGTATTCACAGGGTGTTCTTTGTGGTTGCTATGGTGATGATGGTGTCCGGGTGGTTGCTAGGGTGTTCTATGTGTCTCTAATGTTTTCTGTCTTTAGGGTACTCGCCATGGTGTTCAATATGGTTGCTATGGTGATTAAGGCATTTGATGCAGTGGCCAATTGTCTTGAGGGTGTTCTGGATGGTGGCTATACAGTTGCTAGAGTATTCTGGGTGCTAGTTAGGTTGTTGCTAGAGTGTTCGATTGTTTTTAGGGTGTTTTGGGTGGTTGCTATGCAGTTGCTAGGGTATTCTGGGTGGTTGTTATGGGTGTTCAATTGTCTTGAGGGTGTTCTGGATGGTGGCTATACAGTTGCTAGGGTATTCTGGGTGGTCGTTAGGGTGTTCTGGGTGGTTGCAATGCTGTTGCTAGTGTATTCTGGGTGGTTGTTAGGTGGTTACTAGGATGTTCAATTGTTTTTTGGGTGTTCTGGGCAATTGCTATACAGTTGCTAGAGTATTCTGGGTGGCTGTTAGGGTGTTCAATTGTTGGTGGTTGCTATGCAGTTGCTGGGGTATTTCAGATGGTTGCTAAATGGTCTTAGGGTGTTCAATTGCCTTTTGGGTGTTCTGGGTGATTGCTATACAGTTGCTAGGGTATTCTGGGTGGTCGTTAGGTGGTTGTTAGGGTGTTCTGGGTGGTTGCAATGCAGTTGCTAGTGTATTCTGGGTAGTTGTTAGGTGGTTACTAGGATGTTCAATTGTTTTTTGGGTGTTCTGGGCAATTGCTATACAGTTGCTAGAGTATTCTGGGTGGCTGTTAGGGTGTTCAATTGTTGGTGGTTGCTATGCAGTTGCTGGGGTATTTCAGGTGGTTGCTAAATGGTCTTAGGGTGTTCAATTGCCTTTAGGATGTTCTGGGTGGTTGCTATGCAGTTACTAGGGTATTCCAGGTGGTTATTAGGCTGTTCTAGGTAGCTGCTAGGGTGACTACTAAGTGGTAGTCTGCTCATTTAATCATCTGCCTGGCTGAAATTGTGTTTTATCACTCAAAAAAGATAATTGCACACCTCTCCTCAACAAGCAACACAATCTAAGGCAACGGTGATGTTCACAGCACCTAATAAAGTCCTAAAGACGCTGCTGACGACACTCAAACTCACCGACACACAGAATACAACTCCAAATGAACACTCAAAATCTCCTTTGGATTTTCAATTCTCACTGTCAGCGGCCTACAGAAGAAGTCATTTGCAAGGCCACGTATCTGACGGAGCGGTAGAGCGTCACCTCAGTGACATTATCATCCCAATGAATCATGGGTAACACTGGACCACACATAAGAGCACAGACACAGGGGCAATCGAATCATCTCTCTCTCTGTATGTGAGAGATTGATTTCCATGTGAATGAGATTTATGGCTCTGATATTGTCCAAACATAATAACAGCTCAGCGTGTCATTCTCCTCTCTTTCTATGAGATGACATTCTGCTCAAAGGCCTTTATTGGTCCGATAGGATGATATCGTCAAATCATAATGACATCCACAGTGTAAATATCATGTCATAAATATCAAGCTCTCTTTCAGCTGATGTAGATGAGGCTCTGGCAGAGATACGGACGGCAGAAAATCAGCAGTGTGTGTTTACAGTCTGTGTGTATGAAGAGATGGAGACTGACAGTTCTACAAAATGACAAATGAAGTGGAGAAGCACTTGAAAACAGGACAGAGAACAGGAGCATGAAGACAACTAGAACAGCAGAACAGTGTTCAAGTTTTAGGTTTTACTGTAATATACAAACAGCACATATTGCATACATTTACACAGACTGAAAAAAATAATACTAGCTCATGGAGAAAAATGGTATTATCGTCCAAGTAGTGAAGCACAAGGTTATGAAGCACATGCATGAATGATCGTCTCGGTTTCAGGTGTGGAGCTAATCTGGGTGAAGGACCGATGATCTTGCCTTAAGCCTGAAATTATCAAAGAGAAGTCGCACACAGTTGAGCGTGGCTCTGTATTCATTCAGCCTTATGTGCAGTACAGTGTGTCGTTGTACAGACAACAGCCTCAGGGAAAACAACAACCTCACAGCCTGGAGCTCCACAACATCAACGCTATGATCAACAACAATAGAACAACGCAACAATACACAAGATCAACAGAATCAACAAGTGTTCTGGGTGGTTGCAATGCAGTTGCTAGTGTATTCTGGGTAGTTGTTAGGTGGTTACTAGGATGTTCAATTGTTTTTTGGGTGTTCTGGGCAATTGCTATACAGTTGCTAGAGTATTCTGGGTGGCTGTTAGGGTGTTCAATTGTTGGTGGTTGCTATGCAGTTGCTGGGGTATTTCAGGTGGTTGCTAAATGGTCTTAGGGTGTTCAATTGCCTTTAGGATGTTCTGGGTGGTTGCTATGCAGTTACTAGGGTATTCCAGGTGGTTATTAGGCTGTTCTAGGTAGCTGCTAGGGTGACTACTAAGTGGTAGTCTGCTCATTTAATCATCTGCCTGGCTGAAATTGTGTTTTATCACTCAAAAAAGATAATTGCACACCTCTCCTCAACAAGCAACACAATCTAAGGCAACGGTGATGTTCACAGCACCTAATAAAGTCCTAAAGACGCTGCTGACGACACTCAAACTCACCGACACACAGAATACAACTCCAAATGAACACTCAAAATCTCCTTTGGATTTTCAATTCTCACTGTCAGCGGCCTACAGAAGAAGTCATTTGCAAGGCCACGTATCTGACGGAGCGGTAGAGCGTCACCTCAGTGACATTATCATCCCAATGAATCATGGGTAACACTGGACCACACATAAGAGCACAGACACAGGGGCAATCGAATCATCTCTCTCTCTGTATGTGAGAGATTGATTTCCATGTGAATGAGATTTATGGCTCTGATATTGTCCAAACATAATAACAGCTCAGCGTGTCATTCTCCTCTCTTTCTATGAGATGACATTCTGCTCAAAGGCCTTTATTGGTCCGATAGGATGATATCGTCAAATCATAATGACATCCACAGTGTAAATATCATGTCATAAATATCAAGCTCTCTTTCAGCTGATGTAGATGAGGCTCTGGCAGAGATACGGACGGCAGAAAATCAGCAGTGTGTGTTTACAGTCTGTGTGTATGAAGAGATGGAGACTGACAGTTCTACAAAATGACAAATGAAGTGGAGAAGCACTTGAAAACAGGACAGAGAACAGGAGCATGAAGACAACTAGAACAGCAGAACAGTGTTCAAGTTTTAGGTTTTACTGTAATATACAAACAGCACATATTGCATACATTTACACAGACTGAAAAAAATAATACTAGCTCATGGAGAAAAATGGTATTATCGTCCAAGTAGTGAAGCACAAGGTTATGAAGCACATGCATGAATGATCGTCTCGGTTTCAGGTGTGGAGCTAATCTGGGTGAAGGACCGATGATCTTGCCTTAAGCCTGAAATTATCAAAGAGAAGTCGCACACAGTTGAGCGTGGCTCTGTATTCATTCAGCCTTATGTGCAGTACAGTGTGTCGTTGTACAGACAACAGCCTCAGGGAAAACAACAACCTCACAGCCTGGAGCTCCACAACATCAACGCTATGATCAACAACAATAGAACAACGCAACAATACACAAGATCAACAGAATCAACAACAACAACACGATATTAAAAACAACAACAAGACAATACACAAGATCGACGATGACAACAACAACAACATAAGATCAACAACGACGACAACAACAACAACAAAACAAGGAGGCCTTTGTTCACCCCCCGGAGCCGTGTGAGACACTTTTTTTATGGATGGGCGCTTTTTATTTAACTTCTTTTGGACTGATGCATGCAACACC
>NW_015505450.1:700342-708820 GCF_001515645.1 Sinocyclocheilus grahami | reverse complement strand
ACACAGAATACAACTCCAAATGAACACTCAAAATCTCCTTTGGATTTTCAATTCTCACTGTCAGCGGCCTACAGAAGAAGTCATTTGCAAGGCCACGTATCTGACGGAGCGGTAGAGCGTCACCTCAGTGACATTATCATCCCAATGAATCATGGGTAACACTGGACCACACATAAGAGCACAGACACAGGGGCAATCGAATCATCTCTCTCTCTGTATGTGAGAGATTGATTTCCATGTGAATGAGATTTATGGCTCTGATATTGTCCAAACATAATAACAGCTCAGCGTGTCATTCTCCTCTCTTTCTATGAGATGACATTCTGCTCAAAGGCCTTTATTGGTCCGATAGGATGATATCGTCAAATCATAATGACATCCACAGTGTAAATATCATGTCATAAATATCAAGCTCTCTTTCAGCTGATGTAGATGAGGCTCTGGCAGAGATACGGACGGCAGAAAATCAGCAGTGTGTGTTTACAGTCTGTGTGTATGAAGAGATGGAGACTGACAGTTCTACAAAATGACAAATGAAGTGGAGAAGCACTTGAAAACAGGACAGAGAACAGGAGCATGAAGACAACTAGAACAGCAGAACAGTGTTCAAGTTTTAGGTTTTACTGTAATATACAAACAGCACATATTGCATACATTTACACAGACTGAAAAAAATAATACTAGCTCATGGAGAAAAATGGTATTATCGTCCAAGTAGTGAAGCACAAGGTTATGAAGCACATGCATGAATGATCGTCTCGGTTTCAGGTGTGGAGCTAATCTGGGTGAAGGACCGATGATCTTGCCTTAAGCCTGAAATTATCAAAGAGAAGTCGCACACAGTTGAGCGTGGCTCTGTATTCATTCAGCCTTATGTGCAGTACAGTGTGTCGTTGTACAGACAACAGCCTCAGGGAAAACAACAACCTCACAGCCTGGAGCTCCACAACATCAACGCTATGATCAACAACAATAGAACAACGCAACAATACACAAGATCAACAGAATCAACAACAACAACACGATATTAAAAACAACAACAAGACAATACACAAGATCAACGATGAGGACGACGATGACAACAACAACAACATAAGATCAACAACGACGACAACAACAACAACAAAACAAGGAGGCCTTTGTTCACCCCCCGGAGCCGTGTGAGACACTTTTTTTATGGATGGGCGCTTTTTATTTAACTTCTTTTGGACTGATGCATGCAACACCTGCTGAGTGGCATGAAACAGCTTGAAAGATCAAATAGCATTTTTAATATAACTCCGACCGGATTCGTCTGAAGAAGAAAGTCATATACACCTAGGATGACTTGAGGGTGAGTAATTTATGGGCTAATTTTCATTTTTGGGTGAACTAACCCTTTAATCTGAAGCTTATTTGTCTGCCACAAGTAAGTGAAACAGGTAAAACGTGATTTTTCTGATAAACATTGTGACATTTTATGATTAAGTTATATATCAATGACTATAAAAACAACAACAATAATCATTATTATTATTATTATTATTAAATACTTGATTGTTTTTAATTTACAGTGAAATATATAATATAATAATAATAAATTCTCACTAAATAAAAATATTAAACAAAATAAGACAATAGTAATGTTTCACTGTAAATAAAATAAAAAAAACAATCAAGTATTCAATAAAAATGTAGACACTGAAAACACTGGTGGATCATGAGCTGCTCATGTGTGAATGAACACAGAGCCGCATTTCATTCTGAAACACAAACATACAGTATATTTACATATATTTATTTAATTATAAGGTAAGCCATATCGCAATTTCAGTTTTGTTCGGATTAATCGTGCAGCCCTACTGTGCACAGATCAGCATCAAACCAGTCTGAAATCAGTCGCAGTGTGCTTCACAAGTGTGTTTTTCAGAAAAGTGTTGATGAGGCGCATGCTGCTAAAATCTGGGGCTTTTTGTCACAGACTTAAATCATCAAAGTGCAATGAGCTTCTGTCTTATGGTGTGCTTGGCTTTAATTACCAGTTCTATCCACTTATGCTTTAGCAAATCCATCCAAGCTGGAGAAAAATAACAAGAGGTTTATTAAGGCCAAGACACACTGCAGGGGCTTAGCTATGATCTGGTGCGTGAGATTCGGTCGGACACGTGCCCTAGTGCGAGTACATGATGCACTTATCATCGGATCGGGTGATTGAGTCTCCCTGGACCTGCTGTGTCCCGTCACCACTGACCAGGTGAAAATGGCATAAAAACTTTAAATGGCATTAAAGCTGCTCACGTGCTCAAGAAGATGTCACTAATGCTACAATTCACTTTATGAAGAGATATTAAAGGAACAGTTGACTCAAAACTGAAAATGTGTTCACTCTCAGGTCATCCGAGATCAGGATGAGTTTGTTTCTTCATCAGATTTGGAGAAATGTAGCATTGCATCAGTGTCTCAGCAGTGGATGCTCTGCAGTGAATGGGTGCCGTCAGAATGAGAGTCCAAACAGCTGATAAAAACATCACAATAATCCACAAGTAATCCACAGCACTCCAGTCCATCAGTTACCATCTGGAGAAGACAAAAGCTGAAACTAATCCAGCATTAAGACGTTGTTAACTCAAATACGAGTTCATAATCCATAATAACTCTTCCTCCAGTGAAAAAGTGTTCTGGTGTGAATCAGGAGAGAAATCTGCACAGATCAAGCAGCGTTTAAACAGCTCTAAACACATATGTGGCTGGATTTTGATGCGAGAGACAACAGCAGATGCACTTTTTCACTGGAGGAAGCGTTATTATGGATTATGGACTCAATGGTATTTGAGTTAAAAACGTCTTAATGCTGGATTAGTTTCAGCTTTTGTCTTCTCCAGATGGTAACTGATGGACTGGAGTGCTGTGGATTACTTGTGATGTTTTTATCAGCTGTTTGGACTCTCATTCTGACGGCACCCATTCACTGCAGAGCATCCACTGCTGAGACACTGATGCAATGCTACATTTCTCCAAATCTGATGAAGAGACAAACTCATCCTGATCTCGGATGAACTGAGAGTGAACACATTTTCAGTTTTGAGTGAACTGTTCCTTTAAGAATCCTATCAAACTGATTTATTGTGCAGTACTCGTTCAACACGCCCCACATCCCCAGTAAGAGTTTACTACTTCCATTCAACACATTTTAGGTTAATATTCACAAATTTTCCACAAAAATCTGTAAAATGTGGCAAGCTCTGTATCGTCTGCTCAGGACTCGCTGTTTTAGGAAACCACATTAGCAACCGTCCGATTGCAAGCCCGACTTGTGTACCATATATGTGGTGAAAATACAGAAAAATGGAGAAACTGGGAATGATATGAAAGCATATGAGCTCATACATCCTAGGAGCCAATTCATGTCTTGTATATTGAGTTATGCTCTTCTGCCGAAAGGTAAAAGTTGAGAAACTTCGATTGTATTTTTCCAGCACAGTCCTACAATAGAGCTTAAACTAAGAGCTAGTCATAACTGTGGTTTAAGTCCAACACGCCACACCCGAGCGCTGGTTTTCATCCGCAGACGAACGTAAACACAAGCCCAAGCAGGAAAACCTTTCTTCTGTCCTCCTCGCTCTTTTCTCTTCAGGTTTGCAGGGCTATAAGGAATAACCTTAAAAATCACAGACGTGCTTTTTTCACTTTTCTCAGCACATTTCTGACCTTCACCATTTTACGCCGCTGTTAATAGTCTTCGTATTCGTATAAAGTCTAGAGAGACCGTTTTAAAGTTTTTACCAGCAGAGAGGCAGATATTAATCAATTAAAGAGCTCATTTTGGATTCAATTTTATAATATTCACGCAAGAATCCCTTTATGCACTATGCAAATTTAACTAAGGATATGCCATATAAGCCTCTAATGGACTTTTAATGGGGAAGAATAAAATCTCTTTTTCACGCCGAGCATCTATAAAACCAAATTTCACAGATACTTTCATGCTTTTTGTCTGTGCAAACTTTGATATTTCAGAACATGTCAATGTCATGCATGATTTTAGATGCATGTGACCTAACGAAATGACACCTCTGTAGTAGTTTCTTATGTAATAAAATCTCTTTGAGTTCAAGGAGGATTATTTCCAATATTATTTTCTGCTTTTTTCTGTTATGTATTAAGTTTAGACAGTATACACTACACATATTTTTAAGTATTTGGACATTTAACCAACACTAAAAAAATAATTGAAATATATATATCATAAAAAATATTTTTATAAATAATAATACCGATGATGATGGTTATTATTATTATTATAATTACATGCACTACTTTTCTAAAGTTGGCATCTGTACGTTTTTGTTCAGTCGTTTATGCTCACCGAGGCTGCATTTATTTGATCAAAAATACAGTAAAAACTGTAAAAAATTTAAATATTATTAGAATGTAAAACAGCTGTTTTCTCTGTGAATCTCTGTTAAAGTGTAATGTATTTCTGTGATGCACAGCTGTATTTTCAGCATCATTCCTCCAGTCTTCAGTGTCTCATGATCTTCAGAAATCAGTATAATATGCTGATTTGCTGCTCAAGAAACATTTCTGATTATTATCAATGCTGAACACATTCGTGCTGCACAATATTTTTGTGGAAACTGTGATACATTTTATTTTTCAGGATTCACAGATGAACAGAAAGTTCAAAAGAACAGCATTTATTTGAAATGGAAATCTTTTGTAACATTATAAACATCTTTACTGTCACTTTTGATCAGTTTAATGCATCCTTGATGAATTAAAATATTGAATGGCCGTATAAGGCACCTGCAAAAATAAAACTAAACGTATGTATGTAGTTCCCCGTGATTTTGTAGGCCTGGCCTGTTTATTCATTCCTGCCTTTGTTTGTTTGTTGTGGAGGCATTAACGAGGGCCTGATCTTCCGGTGTGGTTCACGTTTACAGGTTATGATCTTATAATCAGCATGTAGGGAGCAGAAGATCACCCACCGTCAGCGTGAACAGCCAGCACAGCACACAGCAGGAGAGCCAGCATACTGAGACGAGTGTGTGTGTGTGTGTGTGAGTGATCCCACGACGAGTGTGTGAGTGTGTAACAGCAGGGCAGCTCCTTCAATCACGGCACTGCGGGGAAAATCAGAGAGAGACTGATTAACCTGAGTGACTGAGAAAGACTAAAAACACAGAACATCTCCAGCGGTTAACCACGGATATAAACACATGCACGCCACGCTTGACAAGTTCGCCAGGTTGAAAGGGTTAATGCTGTATGACTCATGGCCGGATCTGGACCTTTCCATTATGATGCAAACACAGACGTCCCACAGAAGCTGTGCGATCTAGGTGCTCGTGTTCAAGTCAGACACTGATTTAGGCCACAAACCTCATGAAAGTAGGATGAACGCCTTTAGCTTCACAAATTGATTTCAAACTGCGCTGATTGCTAAAATGTGTAGAATTCAATTCATATTAGCGCAACACAAATACATTCTCAGCGCTATTGCAAAAGGTGCTACGACAGCCGTAAATTGCATAAAATGCATAAATAAAACAAACAATTAATATTTAATTTAGTCCTGATTTTTTTTTTGTATCGCATTTTCCCTTTATTCATTCTTTTCTGCATTTATTTTTAACTTTATTATTGCATTTTGTACTTATTACTATTCATTTATATTTAATTTTATTTGTATACTTTATGCATTCATTTATTTGTATTTTTTACATTTATTTATTACCACATATATATATTTACATATTTAAATATTCCCTTTTTTAATTTACTTTTTTTTTGTATTTAATCTTACATTTCCATTTGTTATGACAACTAAGCTGGATAATTATCATACAATTTGGTAGTTGTTGTTTTGCTATTTACACTTAAATAATGTAAATAAACATTATTATAAAAATGTATTATTTTTTCGACTTAAACGTGGTAATAAAAATCTGCCAGGCTTCCCCAGTGCACTTGAATGCAGCACATGTTTCTGTTCAATTTATGTAAGGAAGACTGTATGAATGATTTAAACATGATTTCATGAATGATTTTGGTTAATTATTCAACTCTATTCAACAGTTAAATTCACTCTCTGTGCGAGAGACAAATGCATTTAACTTCAAAAAAAGTGCCAGTCAGTAATACTATAATATTATAATTAACATCACACACGTTAAAGTACAGACAGCCATGTTTCTTGTTCATAGTTGTGAGATATTAAAACACTGCTCCTGGATTCGGTTCACACCTGGAATAATCACGTGGTGAATTCAGTTCTGAAACAATCATGCAGTTTCACTCTTATGAAGTCGTGTCTGCTACATTTAGCCGATTAGAAGTGGACCAACATTCACACATTTACTGAAATGCAATAGAATTTGCTTGCCTGCTGTAACGCATGGCTTATATGGTCACTTTGTTGCTGACCAGGGTATTTCTATATCTAATTTTACACGTCGGTGCATCCTGTTAAGCCTGGTCACAATTTTCACATCCTTTTCTCATTTCCTCTTTCTTTCCTTCTTTTCTCTGTGAAGACCAGCCTCTTAAAGACCACATGAAATGTTCTGGTTTCTTTCTGTGATGACACATTTCTGATTGTAACAGGGAGTCTGGGTGGACTTGTCCTGTTTATTTAATAGTATATACAGTTCAAAAGTTTGGGATCAGTAAGGTTTTTTTTAAAAGGAAATCAACACTTTTTTTCATCAAGGATGCATTAAATCGATCAAAAGTGCCAGTAAAGATGTTTATAATGTTACAGAAGATTTATTTTTCAAATAAATGCTGTTCTTTGAACTTTCTGTTCATCTGTGAATCCTGAAAAATAAAATGCGTCACAGTTTCCACAAAAATATTGTGCAGCACGACTGTTTTCAACATTGATAATAATCAGAAATGTTTCTGGAGCAGCAGATCAGCATATTATACTGATTTCTGAAGATCATGTGACACTGAAGACTGGAGGAATGATGCTTTGATCACAGAAATAAATTACAGTTTAATATATATTCACATAGAAACAGCTGTTTATTTTTGATTAAATAAATGCAGCCTCGGTGAGCAGAAAAATTTTTAAAAGTCCCCAAACTTCTGAATGTCAGTTTTATTCATGAAAACATATAATTGCCTTTATATTCAGTAAAGACATTGAAGGCAAACATGTCTGAAACCCTCTGCATTAGCATACAGCGTCACAAGAGTCAGGTTTGATTTCATGTGGTCTGTAACACACTGACAGACACAGACAGCTGCATTACTAGCTGGCTTTCTGATCCTCTCGCTCAGATCCACCCTATCTTTGTGTTGTTAGAGAAACATGAACAAGTTCTGAGCATAAGCAGCACAATTATACGACTGCACGGTAATCTAAAGCACATAAAGAGCAGGAGGCAGCAGCGAGTGGGCGCTCGATGAACAGGTCAGACTCATGTGAGCTCTGACTAAACTCTTCCAGCAGGTCAGCGTTCAGTAATACGAGACGACGTCACCCCTGCGCTATGCTTTAGTCATAATCAGACCGCTTTCTGCGGACAAACCCTGCACTCAGCACAAAACATGTGGTCAGACAACAGCACCGCTACTCTCTTCAGAAACTGAGACCGACTCAACTCTCTTCTGAGACAAAGTTCAAAATAACTAGAACAACTTAGTAATTCTTTTCACATGCATACAAGCACAGTATGATTAAACTGTACACTTTATAGATCGCAGGAACTGTCTGCATGAACTTCAAACAGTCTGAGGCCTAATAGTGCTTTTCCTCTCTCATTCCTTCCTTCTGGATTCTCAGAAAGCCTCCGAATGTTTTGGTTGGCCTCGATCACTTTGTGAGTGACTTTCAATGCAGTGCTGTTGAAAAAATTTCATCTAGACTCAAAGGAATAGTTCAGCCAAACATGAAAATGTGCCCATACAAGATCAGGATGAGTTTGTTTCTTCATCAGATCTGTATAGCTCTGCATCAGTGTCTCAGCAGTGGATGCTCTGCAGTGAATGGGTGCCGTCAGAATGAGAGTCCAAACAGCTGATAAAAACATCACAATAATCCACAGCACTCCAGTCCATCAGTTAACATCTGGAGAAGACAAAAGCTGAAACAAATCCAGCATTAAGACGTTTTTAACTCAAATACCATATAGTTTATAATCCATAATAACTCTTCCTCCAGTGAAAACGTGGTTTGGTCGGAATCAGATCAAGCACTGTTTACAAGCCATTTTTGGAAAGAAGCAAAGGTTTAAAAACTTCTCCAGATGTTTGGACTCTCATTCTGACGGCACCCATTCACTACAGAGCATCCGTTGCTGAGACACTGATGCAATGCTACATTTCTCACACACTCACTCACTCTCACACACACTCACTCTAACACACACACACACACACTCACTCTCATCACACACTCTCACTCTCTCACACAAACTCACTCTAACACAAACTCACACACACACTCACTCTCTCACACTCACTCTCTCACACAAACTCACTCTCACA
>NW_015505450.1:699889-700105 GCF_001515645.1 Sinocyclocheilus grahami | reverse complement strand
CACACTCTCACACACACTCTCACACACACACACACACTCACACACACACACACACACACACATTCACTCTCACACACACTCACTCTCTCACACACACACTCTCACACTCACTCTAACACTCACTCTCACACACACTCTAACACACACACACACTCACTCTCATCACACACTCTCACTCTCTCACACAAACTCACTCTAACACACAAACTCACTCAC
>NW_015505450.1:691595-699687 GCF_001515645.1 Sinocyclocheilus grahami | reverse complement strand
CTCACACACACACTCTCACACACTCACTCTCTCACACACACTCACTCTCACACACACACTCACTCACTCTCACACACACTCACTCTAACACACACTCACTCTCATCACACACTCTCTCACACACACAAACACACACACACTCACTCTCACACACTCTCACTCTCTCACACACTCACTCACTCTCACACACACTCACTCTAACACACACACACACACACTCACTCTCATCACACACTCTCTCACACACACTCACTCACACTCACTCTCTCATCACACACTCTCTCACACACACACAAACTCGCACACACACACTCACTCTCACACACACACACTCACACACTCACTCTAACACACACACACACTCTCACACACACACACTCACTCTCATCACACACTCTCTCACACACACACTCACTCACTCTAACACACACACACACTCACAAACACAAACACACAAACGCACGCACAAACACACACATATAAATACACACACTCACAAACACACATAAATACACACTGCTGTTCAAAAGTTTGTGAGCAGAAGAGACTTCTTTAAAAAAGAATAAAGTCTTACTGATCCCAAACTTTTGAACAGCAGTGTATAAGTGTGTTTTTCAATGAAATGCATCTCATACCAAACTAATCAAACATTAAGTTTTGATATATTTGCAGTAGGACATTTACAAAATATCTTCATGGAACATGATCTTCACTTAATATCCTAATGATTTTTGGCATTACAGAAAAATAAACAATACAATACACAATAAACTACAGAATAAATGTTTGAAAACTGTACATATAGTGAATACTGATTTAACACGTTTCTTTTTAAACCCTCTGGTATTCCACATTCATTCATTCATTTATATAATTATTCTAGAAATTGATGTAGTATATTTGGTTTCAGTAATATTTATTTAATATTTTGTATTTTGAGGGAATTTAATGGTACTATACAATATTTGCATCTACATTATGCACCATTTATTTCTATGTAAAATAATACAAATATATATAAAAAAAATTGTTTTTCATTTAATAGTGCTTAAGTTAAATATATATTAAAGGTATTTAAAATAAATAAATACTTAAAAATGCAAATAAAATATAGAAACACACACACACACACATATGTATATATATATGTACAATTATTAATTTTTCATTTTGATATATATTTTGAAAAATGGGTGATTTGTAGATAGTAGACCAACAATTTCTAAATAGATGCATTTAAAATGATTTAACATTATTTTATTTAAATTTATAAAGATAAAGAAACACACACACACACACATATGTATATATATATGTACAATTATTAATTTTTCATTTTGATATATATTTTGAAAAATGGGTGATTTGTAGATAGTAGACCAACAATTTCTAAATAGATGCATTTAAAATGATTTAACATTATTTTATTTACATTTATAAAGATAAAGAAACACACACACACACATATATAAATTGTATATAAAATATACAATTATTAAATAATAATTTTTTTCATTTTGATACATATTTGGAAAAGTTTAAAGACTGCTTCATTGTGGGTGGTTTGTACATTGTAGACCAAAACTTGTTTGTAATTGTTGTATTTCCTATGATGGTTTTTCATTTTGACCACGTGTCTATTTTTGAGACCATTTAGCTTCATGTCTAATCATGTCAGTGACTTTATTATTTATTTACCTGTTCATATATCAAGTGCCACAAAAGTCACCAAGTTGCAAACTTGTTTATATGAAGAAGCAAGCAAACCTTAAATCGGTTAATCATACTCGCGTGGGTTGCAGGTGTTTAAGATGCTGGCTAATAAAGAGTCTCTGGAGCAGATCATCGTGGCCTCGCCGGGACTCAGCTCTGACCCCGTGGCTTTAGGTAGGATGAGTGTGCAGCACGTGGCAGCTCGTGGGTTTGATTCGGTCCGTCTCTCATCAGCTCATCATGATTTTGCAGGTGTGCTCCAGGATAAGGATCTGTTCGTTCAGTTCACAGACCCCAAGCTGCTGGACATGTGAGTCTCCTGAACACACACACACACACAGCCGCTCACTCGCAGAGCCTCAGTGAACACGACCTCCATCGCCTCACACAGGCTGATCCAGTCTCACCCGGCGCTGGTCAACGCCATCATCCTGGTCCTGCACTCCGTGACCGGCAGCAGCTCCTCACGAAACCCCGCCTCCACCTCCTTCAGTGAGATGCCAGGTACTCACACTCACATCAGCTGATCCAGAAAACACAGCGCCTACTCACTGATGCTTAAACAGGAGTCAAATGTCTGTGTGTAACAGGAGGTTTTCTGTTTGATGGCATGTCGGATGATGAGGACGATTTCCAATCGGTACGTTTTTTTGTTAAATATATGTTAAATATACAGATGTTTTGATGTTAAAATATTTTGTGTATATATAAACACAGACATAGTTCATGGATCATTTTATAGTATAATAAGGGGATTTTTTTAAAAGTAATATTATATAAAGGGGAATATTTATTAGTGTTATTATAGTGAAGAGAATGTTTTATTATTATAGTAATATTATAGTAAGGAGAGGTTTTTTAATTAGTATTTATAATAATATTGTAATGAGGAAAATGTTTAGTATCATTGTAATATCACAGTGACAAGATAGTATATTCATGTGTGTTGTAATATTACAGTATGAATAAATATCCGCATGTAAAACGTGTTGTTTGAAGCAGGAAAGCAGAGGCGGTTCGTCTCGAGCCCAGCGAGGGTCTGCAGGCTCCAGACCGCTGACGTTTGGTCACAGCGGAGCCACGGGCCCCAGACCCATCACTCAGAGCGAGCTGGCATCTGCACTAGCGTTAGCCAGCACTCCGGAGAGCAGTGGCGTCACACCGACACGGAGCGCTCAGGTCACACACAGACTAAACACCAGAGTCTCAGCTCACATCTCAGTGCTCAGAGGATACTCACTGTGCTTTACTCTGCAGGAGGTGTCTTCCAGCGGAGCGTCAGGAGCTCGCGTCAGCAGCAGTCTGTTCAGTCACGCGCTGCAGCAGGCGCTACAGGCCTCTAGCGTGAGCTCACCTCAGGTGACACGACCACACACACACACACACACACACACACACCTGCAGCAACACACACACACACACACGCACACACACACACACACACGCACACACACACACACACACGCACACACACACACACACACGCACACACACACACACACACGCACACACACACACACACACGCACACACACACACACACACGCACACACACACACACACACGCACACACACACACACACACGCACACACACACACACACACGCACACACACACACACACACGCACACACACACACACACACGCACACACACACACACACACGCACACACACACACACACACGACCACAACTCTCACACACACTCACACCTGCAGCAACAGAAACACACACACACACACACACACGCCCACAACTCTCACACACCCTCACACCTGCAGCAACACACACACACACACACGCACACACACACACACACACACACCCACACACACACACACACACGACCACAACTCTCACACACACTCCCACCTGCAGCAACACACACACACACACACGCACACACACACACACACACACACCCACACACACACACACACACGACCACAACTCTCACACACACTCCCACCTGCAGCAACACACACACACACACACGCACACACACACACACACACACACCCACACACACACACACACACGACCACAACTCTCACACACACTCCCACCTGCAGCAACACACACACACAAGCACTCACACCTGCAGCAACACTCACACACACACACACACACTCCCACACATACACACACACACACACTCTCACATGACCACACACACAAACACACACACACGACCACAACACACACGACTCAGCAAGGCTCAGCAAGCCTTAAATTCATAAAGTTATGGTATTAAATGTTCCATTTACAAATGTCTGTCAATGTATGTCAAACTTGCTTTCTCTTTGAATTAATTTCATTGGCAGATATTTGCTTCTTTTAATTATAAACTTAATTATAACTTTAATTATCAGCTCAATTTTGACCAATTTCTCATTAAACAAGACTTCATTTTGCATCTCCAGTAAATGCGTCTTGATTTATGAGCCGTTAGACATTTGCACTGGAAAACAAGAGAAAGACTGAGGAAGAGCAGCACTTTCCTGCAGTTTAACCAGAATAATCCGCAGCAGTTATTTCAGTATTCTAGTGTTTGGAGCAGAGATATTTAAGACTTAAGCTTCAAAACTTTGAAGCGTTGATAACACATCGATGTATCGTGTTCCATTCTATTTATTTATTTTACTCGCTCTTAAAACGTCTTAAATTAACCTTCATAAAACCTGCAGAAACCCTAATATTATTATATTAATAATATGAATTAATATTATAGTTAGGCTTTTTGTTATTATTATTTTAGTAATGTAGTACGGAGAAATATTTTTTATTATTATTGCATTTTAGTTAGTATGAAGAAATATATGCATGGTATACAAGCACAATTCTAATTTTGCTCAGAACTATCACATAGTCTTTTCGTGGATATAACAGTTTTGTGCTCGATAAACGCTTTAGTAAACGTCATTGTTTACTCTCCTGTATGAGTTTCTCTCTTCTGCTGAACGGTCTTCTGTGATATTTTGAAGAATGTAGGGAACCAATGGCATTTTTTTACACACATACATACTGTTGAAGTCAATGGGGTCCATCAGCTGTTTCGTTCCCAACATTCTTCAAAATATCTTCATGTTCCACTGGAGAAACTCATTCAGGTTTGGAACAACATGAAGGTGAGTAAATCATGACAGAATTTTCATTTCTGGGTGAACTGTCCCTTTAATTCTATTAAAAGAGAGCAGTAGAGAACTGATGCGCTGCTGGCTTTAACACGCGTGTCTTTATACGTCTGTGTGTGTCTGTACGTCTGCGTGCGTGTCTTTGTGCGTCTGTCTGTGTCTGTCTGCGTGTGTGTGTGTGTGTGTGTGTGTCTGTCCGTGCGTGTGTGCATCTGTCTGTCTGTGTGTGTGTCTGCGTGTGTGTGTGTATATATGCGTGTGTCTGTCTGTCTGTGTGTGTGTGTGTGTGTGTGTGTCTGTCTGTGTGTGTGTGTGTGTGTGTGTGTGTGTGTCTGTCCGTGCGTGCGTGCATCTGTCTGTCTGTGTGTGTGTCTGTGTGTGTGTGTGTGTATATATATGCGTGTGTGTGTATATATGCGTGTGTGTGTGTATATGCGTGTGCGTCTGTGTGTGTGTGTGTGTGTGTGTCTGCGTGTGTGTGTGTATATATGCATGTGCGTGTGTGTGTGTGTATATGCGTGTGCGTGTGCGTCTGTGTGTCTGTGTGTGTGTATATGTGCGTGTGTGTGTGTATATATGCGTGTGTGTGTGTATATGCGTGTGTGTGTGTATATGCGTGTGCGTCTGTGTGTGTGTGTGTGTGTCTGCGTGTGTGTGTATATATATGCATGTGCGTGTGTGTGTGTGTATATGCGTGTGCGTGTGTGTCTGTGTGTGTGTATATGTGCGTGTGTGTGTGTGTGTGTGTGTGTGTGTGTATATATATGCATGTGCGTGTGTGTGTGTATATGCGTGTGTGTCTGTGTGTCTGTGTGTGTATATATGTGTGTGCATGTGTGTGTGTATATATGCGTGTGTGTGTGTGTGTGTGTGTGTGTGTGTGTCTGTATGTATGTGTCTGCAGGGCCGCTGGCAGACGCAGATGCAGCAGTTGAGGGATATGGGCATCCAGGATGAGGAGGTGGCTCTGCGAGCGCTAACAGCCACAAACGGAGATCTGCAGGCCGCTCTCGAGCTCATCTTCTCTGGTGGTGGAGGAGGAGGAGGACTCTGATGTGTGTGTTTGGCCTTTAGATGCTGTGAAGTGACCAGCACTGGCTGTTAGTTCACTGTCAAACACAATCTACCTTTGCCTTAAAAACATGCTTTGTTTGTTTTTTACTTTATCTAAATAAAGTTTAATTATAGAATGCATCATTTTAGATGTGTGATCTGTGAAGGATAAACTGTATTTGAGTGCTAGTGGTCATGCGGGAATGAATGGACACTCTGGTAATGCCAGTAGATGAGCACTAGATGGCGCAGTAAGATCATATAAAGGAATAGAGTCTGTGCTGAGCTTAATACTCATATAGTGTGTGCAAAACATGCGGCATAAATATACAATACTTACATTAATAAACTACATTTTCCCACAAAACTCACTTTTGAGTTCTCAACATTTTTTAAGGCAAAGATCAAAGGCAGTACAATAGTATTATTATAGTAAGGATTATTAGTATTATTATTACAGTAAGGATTTTTGTATTATAGCAATGTTACAGTAATGATGTTTTATTAGTATTACAATATTATGGTAAGGAGTTGAGCCACATGTAGTTGAACTGTGCCATTGATTATGCTGTGAAAAGTAAAACAACATTTTCACCTCATGCTTTATCAAAGGAAGAGAAATTCAATAAAAATGACTTCTAATCTGTGTGTGAGGCCTGTGACGGACTGACCGTTCATCCAGAGAGTTTCCCCGCCGGTGGCTCAAGATGCTGGGTTACAATCCAGCTCCCTGCGGCCCTAATAAAGACAACCAGATAATAGAATGGATGGATGGATGGATGAGTTCTTAAAAGTTGAATTTAAGGATACAGTTCACAACTTTGAAGGGATTTTTAAAATTCAACACAAAATAAAGTTCAAATTGAAGAATTAAAAAAAGAAAAAAATTGACTACAACTGAGCTTACAGATCTCAACATCCCGCTAATAAATGTTGCAGGGAAATACTGTTTCATAAAAGCCTCAATGGCCAATTTTCATAAAAAAGGCCTATTTAAAATGTTAACATTTTCAGAACAAAATCAAAAATGTTTGGTCAAAAATTAAGGAAATATCATGTAGAATTACAGTAAAATAGTACTTTATCATCAGGGCTTTTGGCTCAACTTACCCCACTACCATTTGAACAAACTTGTATCATCCAGCAGTTTAGAGCTAACATCACACTGACAGTACAGCTCATACACTCATATCATAACCTCCTAAAGCACAAACACGTGTGATATTTTGTTTCAGATTTGTCTGTAATTGTTCAGACTCGAGAAGCAACATACAACATACAGAAATCACTTTGAACAGCAAAAAAACCCTAAATGAACCTAAATGGTTTTAGGTTTTTTGAACCTAAATGTAGTTATCAATTATTCCACGGGCCGCTCTCCATCACAGCGCGAGTAAAATGGAAAACTCTTCATATACTGTATCTGTAGTCACATCACCAATTTTGTTTAAGGTTGCCTTGAAACAAGGGGTGGCTCAACTTCCCCACAGACTCAAATCACCCTTATATTGCATAATTATAGTAAGAAAAAATACATATGTTATAGGCTACATACAAAATATTCGTGACCAACAAAACGAACAAAAACCAAAGGCAGTCCTAGAAGCATACTATAAATACTGCACACACAAACACACACACTCACGCACACACACAGGTTTGTTTTTATGGTTTATGGGGACTCTCCATAGGTGTAATGGTTTTTATACTGTACAGACTGTATATTCTATTGCCCTACACCAACCCTACCCCTAAACCTACCCCTCACAGGAGACTTTGTGTGTAAATGTCCTCATAAATCACCTTCTCGTTGTAATACCTATGTCATACCCATGTTATTATACAAATTTGTGTCCTCATAAACCACATAAACATGCACACACACACACGCACACACTCACACTCACACACTCACACACACACACTCACACACTCACACACTCACACACTCACACTCACACTGACACTGCCACACTCACACTCATCTATGTCATACCCATGTTATTATACAAATGTGTGTCCTCATAAACCATATAAACATGCACACACACACACACTCACACTCACACACTCACACTCACACTCACACTGACACTGACACTGACACACTCACACTCACACACTCACACACTCACACTCACACTGACGCTGACACACTCACACTCATCTATGTCATACCCATGTTATTATACA
>NW_015505450.1:690528-691585 GCF_001515645.1 Sinocyclocheilus grahami | reverse complement strand
CTGGGTTACAATCCAGCTCCCTGCGGCCCTAATAAAGACAACCAGCTGTGGATAATAGAATGGATGGATGGATGGATGAGTTCTTAAAAGTTGAATTTAAGGATACAGTTCACAACTTTGAAGGGATTTTTAAAATTCAACACAAAATAAAGTTCAAATTGAAGAATTAAAAAATTGACTACAACTGAGCTTACAGAACTCAACATCCCGCTAATAAATGTTGCAGGGAAATACTGTTTCATAAAAGCCTCAATGGCCAATTTTCATAAAAAAGGCCTATTTAAAATGTTAACATTTTCAGAACAAAATCAAAAATGTTTGGTCAAAAATTAAGGAAATATCATGTAGAATTACAGTAAAATAGTACTTTATCATCAGGGCTTTTGGCTCAACTTACCCCACTACCATTTGAACAAACTTGTATCATCCAGCAGTTTAGAGCTAACATCACACTGACAGTACAGCTCATACACTCATATCATAACCTCCTAAAGCACAAACACGTGTGATATTTTGTTTCAGATTTGTCTGTAATTGTTCAGACTCGAGAAGCAACATACAACATACAAAAATCACTTTGAACAGCAAAAAAACCCTAAATGAACCTAAATGGTTTTAGGTTTTTTGAACCTAAATGTAGTTACCAATTATTCCACGGGCCGCTCTCCATCACAGCGCGAGTAAAATGGAAAACTCTTCATATACTGTATCTGTAGTCACATCACCAATTTTGTTTAAGGTTGCCTTGAAACAAGGGGTGGCTCAACTTCCCCACAGACTCAAATCACCCTTATATTGCATAATTATAGTAAGAAAAAATACATATACATGTTATAGGCTACATACAAAATATTCGTGACCAACAAAACGAACAAAAACCAAAGGCAGTCCTAGAAGCATACTATAAATACTGCACACACAAACACACACACACACACACACACACACACTCACACACACACACAGGTTTGTTTTTGTGAAAAGTGGGGACTCTCCATAGGCGTAATGATTTTTATACTGTACAGACCGTATATTCTGTTGCCCTACACCAACCCTA
>NW_015505450.1:668586-688586 GCF_001515645.1 Sinocyclocheilus grahami | reverse complement strand
GTTGCCAGATATCAAGAGTTCAAATCCCCAAATCAGAGGTTAAAAGAAAACATTATCTTCCCAGTGTTTTGGCTAATCTCTTTAATCTGGCAACCATGCGCACACGCTCGCTCTTCACTGCGACGATGATCTGAAAAACAGAGTTTAGCGATCTCTATGCGAGATGTTCAGCTTAAGGGATAGTTCACCTTCAGTTGCTGGTCCCCATTGACTTACACAGTGTTTTTTTTTTATTCCATGCTATGGAAGTCAATGGGGACCAGGAACTGAAGGTGAACTATCCCTTTAAATGAAAGTGTCGTTCAGCCGGTCTGTGTTCTGTCACCAGATCTCGAATATTTAGTTTGTGATTGTGTTTGCTGAATAAATGCACTTACTCACCCGCTGTGGTTTTAATAGAGAAACATTACTGCAATTTGGAATTATTGGAGTTACTATTAGGAATTTCACTGTTATAATATGTTTTTGTTTGTTTTTTTACCAGTTTTCAGAATGTACACAGAGAGTGCATATCCAAGTATTTGATATTAATTTAATATTTGATAATTAAATAGCCTATAATGATGTAAAATAAACCATGTGTGTGAGTCCACATTCTATTGATTTGTGCTTATTGGTGAAAGTGCAATACCTGCATTAATTTCTCAAATGACAACAATCATTGCAATTATAATTCTAATTCATATATATATGAAGTTTATTTGCAAAAACCAATAACTTTTTTAATTTTTTCAAATTTGTATTTTTCAAAAATCATGTGTTTGTGTTTTATTGTGTTAGTTAGCTGTATTTTTTTGTTATTTTTTAACCTAATCAAAATAACCCAACTGCAGTTTGATTGAGATTAAATGGAATGCAAAATGAAAAAAACATGATTTTTGAAAATTGTTAGGAACGGAGTTATCTGTTTTTGCAAATTAACTCTTCATATTACATATATATATATGATTAGTTTAACCATTATACAGCATGATGAAAATTAGTTTATAACTAGATTAAAACATTTTCGGACATTTATTCGACTGAAACTTGACTAAACAAAAACAGGACAAAGTTGACTTTATAGGATAATAACTAAAGCCTTGTGTGTGAGTCTGAAGAGCAGAAACAGTCCTGATCGACTGAAAACACGCGCGCACACACACACACACACACACTGACTGACAGGAGAATCAGCTGTTGCTATGGTGACAGATAATGTCAGGGTATTTATATTGATCATTTTACAAAGAAACAGCTTTGCATTTACAAATTCATCCTTTAAGCCTCCCATCAATATTTCAAGAACTTCCAAGTCTTTTTATATTCTGACTTCAAGCAGTGAAAGCTTTGTTAAAATATTCCACCTAATTCAACATAAAAACATGCGCTCAGTTGATGCTTTACATTTTTAAGTATAATCAGGTTTGCTGTGATGTCATTTCAACTGGACTGTGAGTGAAGTATTTCTTATACAACAGTTCAGTAAGCAGGTAATTAATATCAGGTATCTTGCGTTTCAGATGAAAACTGGCCGGTAGTTGTGTCTCAGCCGATCAAATCTGAGGACTGGAACTGCTGTATGTTTCTAAAACCTCCGTGTTACACTAAAGGTTTGGTCAAATTACAGTGAACAGCAAAACAAGGGAGAAAAAGTGTGTAGAAAACAGTCAAATACATTTAGAAGAAACATCTAGCAACACAACAAGTATAAATAAATAAATAAAAATATTATCCTAAAATCCTGACGTTGAAAGGAAAGTATGTCAAGTACTTGTATAAATAAATGAAGAAAGAAAGGAAAATAATGCATGAATAAAAAGAAAAAGGAATAAACAAACAAACATGCACAGGAGAATATAGGGTGCCACAACAAAATATATCAGAGAAAAAAAAACACCATTATATAGGATGCCACAATATAAGACATTAGAAAAATAAAAAAATGCTGTTTATGTCCCCAGATTAGCCCAGTAACCCCAGGCATTAATTGACAGAACTGCACACCTGGTTAAGTTAGACCCATAAACTTTATTTGTCAGAATCTCAAAGCCTCTACGTCCCCGAACAATACATTCAGTATTTACATTTGCTGAGAGGAACTGTACAGATATGTTAGTGCATACATGGAAGAAAATGTACACAAACTCATTTCAGACATATTGAAATCTACACACACACACACACACTCACACTCACACTCACACACTCTCTCACACACACATACACACACTCTCACACGCACACACGCACTCTCACACATACACACACGCACACTCACACACTCTCTCACACACACACACACACACACACACGCGCGCGCGCGCATGCAAAGACACACGAACAAACACATACACTCTCACACGCACACACGCACTCTCACACATACACACACGCACACTCACACACTCTCTCACACACACACACACACACACACACGCGCGCGCGCGCATGCAAAGACACACGAACAAACACATACACTCTCACACGCACACACGCACTCTCACACATACACACACGCACACTCACACACTCTCTCACACACACATACACACACATACACACACACACACACACACACTCACACACACACACTCACACACACACACACACACTCACACACACACACTCACACACACACACACACACTCACACACACACACTCACACACACACACACACACTCACACACACACACTCACACACACACACACACACTCACACACACACACTCACACACACACACACACACTCACACACACACACTCACACACACACACACACACTCACACACACACACTCACACACACACACACACACTCACACACACACACTCACACACACACACACACACTCACACACACACACTCACACACACACACACACACTCACACACACACACTCACACACACACACACACACTCACACACACACACTCACACACACACACACACACTCACACACACACACTCACACACACACACACACACTCACACACACACACTCACACACACACACACACACTCACACTCACTCACACACCCTCACACTCACACACTCTCTCACACACACATACACACACATACACACACACACACACACACACACTCTCTCACACGCACTCTCACACACACTCACACTCACACACACACACTCTCACACGCACTCTCACACACACATACACACACACACACTCACGCACACAGCTACAGACAGAGATCCGCTCTCCTCCATTCCTCTCCCTCATCCTTCAGTCTTCATTTCTGTCCTCTTTTCTCTAGTTCCTCTGGTGTTTTACTCATTTATTTTACTCCTCTGTCGTTCCCAAGACGTTCAGAATCTCCCAACATTTCATTCTCTTCTAAACAACTGTCTAACACGCCTGATCTCGTCTGTTTGCCTATAATAAAGAGAAATGGTATTTTTACTCTGAATGTTTAATGACCAATAATCTGGATTTTCAATCCATAAAATAAAGTCCTAAAACAAACTTTAATAAGTCGACACCTAAATCATGATTAAAAATGTATGGCTTTTACTGCACAGATTAATTCTCAGATCTAAGTTTTCTTCTCAGATTCATTTAGAATGGATCAGTTGGAGTTGTGGTGATTTGAGTAAATGTCTGAAGTTAAAAAGATGCAGTACGTCGTTCAGAACAGGATCGACACTATTAAAAATAAAGGTTCCAAATTTGTGATTTTTTTCAAAAATTCAGTTTTTGAAAGAAGCTTTTTTCTTAGTCTGAAGACATTTTTAATAATCTAAAGAAGCTTGTCCAATGGAAAGGTTCATGGATGTTAAAGGTTCTTCATGGAACCATCAATGCCAAAAAAAAGAACCTTTATTTTTATTAATGTTTTGACAACCATAAAATATGTCCAAATATGTTGTTAACAAACATATTTTTTGGAACTATTTTGCCTGTGACATTTATTTTAAGTAAACACCATTTAGATTAGATTTTGTTGTATAATGCAATGATATTCATACATTTGTAAGACTTAGATCTCCAAAGACTAGTTACTGCACTGATTCCTGTAATACACCAATACAATCAGCACTGGGATCATTTATAAACATAATCATATTCTTCTCACACATCCAGTGCATTCATCTTCTCTTTGATTCTCTCTGTTCTCCTCTATAGTGTGTGAGTGCACTGACCGGTGCTCTCTGCTCTCTTATTAAAGCACGTTTCTACTGAATGGCAGATGGGGGAGTTGTGGCCTAATGGTAAGAGAGTCGGACTCGTAACCCAAAGGTTGTGGGTTTGAGTCTTGTACCGGCAGGGATTGTAGGTGGGGGGAGTGAATGTACAGCGCTCTCTCCCACCTTCAATACCACGACTGAGGGGCCCTTGAGCAAGCACCGAACCCCCAACTGCTCCCCGGGTGCCGCAGCATAAATGGCTGCCCACTGCTCCGGGTGTGTGTTCACGGTTTGTGTGTGTTCACTGCTGTGTGTGTGCACTTTGGATGGGTAAATTCAGAGCACTAATTCCGAGTATGGGTCACCATACTTGGCCACATGTCACATCACTCACTCACACACTCATCTAAAACAGTCTCTCTCTCTCTCTCCTGAGCCCATGACAGAAACACAAAGGCATTTTAGTAGTTACAGAATGACTGGAAAATACCTACACCAGTTTATAATGAGATGCTGTGGAGAGCATTCACAGTTTGACATTTCAGTGTAAAGGCATGAAGGACGCACAGCGTGGTGCATGTCATGGAGACGTTAGTCTAAGCATAAATGTTGGAGTGATAATGCATGCCAGTTGGGATTTTCATGCAGATTTACCTCAATCCTCATTAACTTATAATCTTTTAAAGGGACAGTTCAGGCCAAAGTGAAAATGATGTTGTCATTTACTCACAAACATGCATTTTCAAACAATTTGCATCTTGATACGGCATATTTAAATGTACATGAATGAGATTTAAGAGTTTTTACTCCATGTCCATTTAGCCAGTTAGCTTTGAGGTCACCTACACTACTGTTTGGGCTGTGTTTTTTTTATATCAATGTTACAATGTTACTAGATTGTTACAAAATATTTCTATTTCAAATAAATGCTGTTCTTTTGAACTTTCTGTTCATCTGTGAAGCCTGAAAAATAAAATGTATCACAGTTTCCACAAAAATATTGTGCAGCACGACTGTGTTCAACATTGATAATAATCAGAAATGTTTGTTGAGCAGCAGATCAGCATATTATACTGATTTCTGAAGATCATGTGACACTGAAGACTGGAGTAATGATGCTGAAAATACAGCTGCGCATCACAGAAATACATTACATTATAACAGATGTTCACATAGAAAACAGCTATCATGTGACACTGAAGACTGGAGGAATGATGCTGAAAATACAGCTGCGCATCACAGATATACATTACACTTTAACAGAGATTCACATAGAAAACAGCCGTTTGAAATTGTTATAATATTTCAAAAAAATGTTTGTATTTCTTGCATATTTAAAATTAGTATTATGATACTTTTTGATACCTTTTGGGTGATTTTTTAACATTTTTGAAGTTGCATTAACTCTTCTGAATTAACAGTATGGAGAAGAACAGCCAAAGACCGACATTCAGCAAAATAATGACATGAAGGTCAGTACATTATGACAATTTTCATTTTTTGGGTGGAACTGTCCCTTTAAGGGTTGAAAGAATACAAAAATTGTATCAGAGAGGGAAACGATGAACTGAAAACAAGAATGAAACACAAGGATTGACAGTAATCCAATCACACAGGCTTTATATCTGTAGCACGACTGTGTCGGGCATCATGCTTTAAACAAACACGCCGAGTGAGAGAGAGAGAGAAACAACGACACAAAAGAAACCGGACGATGGCAAATGAGGAAAACCAGAGGTCAGAGGAAGGGTCAAGACAAATCTGCGTATTCAGGTGGGGACAATGGCGAAGACACGTCAGATATATGACACACTTTATAAAGTTCAGATATATCACACACACACCGGCCAAGAACAGTGTCTTAGCTGGACTAAAACATCAGCAATAGCATTATTTTTTTCTCCATAATAAATTACAGCCACTAAACATTCATCGAACGACAGCGTTCTCCATTTGTTTTCTTTTTTAATCCATGCATTTACAGTATAAGGCATTAACCAAACAGAGTCACAACAGCATAGAAATCAGGGTCAAGGAAGAAGCTATGCTCAAACCAAAAGGCAAAATTTGGTGGGAACTTGAGACGATCGATATCTGCAACGTCACTGTACCTTATCGACCGGCGGATGGACGAACGAAATTGATTTTCTGAGGTAGACAATGCAGGAATATTTCATTCTCCTTGCTCAAGATCATCCTATACTCTGGTGTATGAAGTGACTCTCTTTGAACGTTAAATTAAAAGGTCCTTTTTCACGCTGATCTGCATAGCCGCCTGTCCAAGTGCACTTAAATGGCACCATCCATCTCTTCTCCTCTCGCTCTGCGCTATTACTGCTATTTTAAGGGACTTAATGATCTGTCTGCGTAGCGATTACTCTTCACATCTGTGGGTCTAACCGGAAAATGCTGAATGCTCGATTTCAGTCTTCTGGGGTTTATTTTACTGTATGATCTGAAAATGTTCATGTTTAATGATTAGCTAATATTTCACCGAACCCAACTGATTGACAATATCGTCACAGAAAGTCCAGACGATGAGGTTTCGCTTCAGTATGATTCAGTGTCTTTGTTCTCCGTTTACTGTGGCGCTTTAATGTTCAAGAATGTCTAATGATTCACATGTCCAGAAATCGTAACTATAAACATCCGAAAGGTAAAGTCTGAGCGACATTTCGGGTTTCTGTACAGTGTGTAACAGTGGAGATAAAGTGTGGGTGCAGGTCTAAGACTAAAGATCCACTTATGTGAGGAAAAAGGGAGAAAACGGGTCTGGAATCATGAAGAAGGCATTTGAAGGACAGAGAAATCACGTTCCTCGAGACGAGACGAATGAGGCTTCCAGGAGTCTCCCGTTTTGCCTTCGGGATCTCAGTAGCACTTTAGTTTGTCGCTGTCTTGTAAACGCTGAACAAATGTCCTGGTTCGGCAGCGTTTCTGCCTCTATAGTGTCCGAATGGCCACGGGGTACAGCAAGGACATGTGCTCGGCCCCTTTGATTGGTAGTTTGCGGCTGGAGTAGAAGTGGATGATCTCGGGAACGCTGTCGAACAGGCAGCTGTTCTGACCCAGTACGTACTTGTTGTCTTTGGTCCTGGAGAGCTTCATGTGCATGAAGCCTTGACTGCTCCTGGAGGGAGAGAGAAGAGAAGAGGACACGTAGATTAAGATGGAGAGCAGGGAGCGTTTAATAAAGGTAGAGGAGCAGAGAGAGGGAGGTTAATGGGAAGAGGGGAAGAAAACAACCTGTGATTAGTTGTCAGACAGCAGCAGTTCATTGGCAAACACGTCACGCATGGCAGTGAAATGTAGGGCTGGAGACCGGCGAGCTTTAATGAGCGCAGCAGTACTGCCTTTTAAATGCTGTCGGCTATCACTGGGGCTCTGAATGCAAAGCAAATGAAAAGCCAAGGATGGAGGGAAGCCACACACCTCAGGCTGATGTTTTGAGGTGTTGCTTTGGTGGTAAAGACTGTGTGCTGTTATCAGTACTGCTGATTATTACTCTTACTAACGGTTGAGGCTTTAAACAAAGGCCTTATCCTAAGTGCTAAAGTGAGTCATATCTAGAGACTATTAGAACAGAGTATTATAGAGATTTGAGGCTCTTTTGATTTGGACTATCAAGTGACCACTTAACACCAGCCCAGAATACACTAGAAACCCCCCCCAAATCACTTTATCAACCGCACAGCAACGCTCTGGCAACCACCAGCAATTCAGCATGCAAAAACTACAACATGTAAAAATTAAAAAATAAAATAAAATAAATAAATAAATAAATAAAACTAAAACTGGGTAAAATAAAATAAAAAAATGCAAAAATAAAATGTAATTAAAATATAAAATAAATAAAAGCAAAATAAACAAGTAAAAAGTCAAATAAAATAATAGATAAAATAAAAACAAAATACAATAAAAAAAGTAAAATAAGCAAAATCAAGCTCAAGTTCGCACATTTAAAAACCACAAATGTTGCACCAAAGTGCTGTAAAATTCAATAAAACTAAATAATATATAATATAAAAATAATATAAAATAAAAATAAAGAATAACATAAAATATACAAGTAAAATCAAAATGCAATAAAATTAAAAATAATATAAGAACAAAATGCAATAAAATATAAAAAATAGATAACAAATATATAAAAAATTAAATATATATTTTTAAAATTCAAATAAAATGATAAAAAATAAATAAATAATAATGATGATAATAATAATGATGATAATAATCATCATAATGATAATAATAATAATAATAATCATAAATGTCCCCAATTATTGTCTCATAAAACCATTTGGATGTACTGGGCCATAAACTGCAGGCAGATTGTCCATAACTGCAATGTTTAATGACTGGGTTATCTTTAGAGAAAAGGATGGAAAACTAAATGAAGTTGCTTTGGTATTTAGTAGATGCTTTTCACCTAATGAGGCTTACATCACATTAACTGCATCACCCTGAAGCTGAAGCTGTGTCTCTGCAGCCTTATTCTCACACTAAGAGAAAGAAAGAGTCCAGACACACACTCGTCCACTCTTCACACGGCACTTAATTACATTAGCAAAGGCTGCGATCTCACTAGTGATGAAAAATGAAAGATAATGTGCCTACGAACCGTACAGAGAGAACGGTAAATGACTAAATGTGATGTTAAATTTAGCCCAACACACCACATGATTTACTGCACAGTGCAGACGAGCGAGTTTTATACGGTAAGACGGGCCGTTTTCAGCTCATTCTCTATGGTTCATGCAAGGGATTGTGGGATTGAAACCAATGCTGTGAGGTGAAGCGTTTCTGTGAGAGTTTAATGGAAAACTGTGAAACGATTTTGATAAAAAATATTCACAAACATGTTAAACAGCTCCCAGAAATGCTATTAAATAATAGATTTAAAAACTCTGTTGACTCCTAATAATAACTTGCATCAATAAATCATTAACAAGCATTATATAATGCTTAACAGATCATTAGTTAATATATACTCAAATAGCTACAAACATGAGATAATGTGCTCCTAAATGTTTACCAATGAACTTATTGAACATTACATAATGATTAATTACAGTAATGAACATTAAAATTCTTGCAAATGCTATTAAACTTCTGATTCATATATGATCATGTATTTTATATAAAAATATAAATACAAAATTAACTAGCAAACATTTAAAACATTTGTAAGCACATTATATCGTATTTGTAATTATTTGTATATCATTTGTATAGCATCAAATTATGCATCTCTCTCTCTCTCTCTATATATATATATATAAAAATGAAAGTCCACTAGTCTCTAGTAAGAACATCCTTCAATCAGAGTAATTATCTTTGCTATCATTAAATATAAATCAACTCCTCCATCTCTTCCACCCATCTTGGTTTAGGACTCCCGTTGCTCTCCGGCTGATTAGCTGCCTGTCATTAACGACTCTTCATCATCATTAGAGAGATGAGAAAACACTGGAGCCGCACGAACCCCTGAGAGCCTTCAGCACGACACAAACACTGACAAACACACAAACCACACACAAACACCGCAGCTAAAAGCAGCTAAAAGCCCAGACAAAGAGTGTGTCATCAATCGCTCATCCAACACACACACACACACACACACACACTAACACACTCTCTCTCTCTCACACACACACACAAGAACACACACACACACACACACACTCACTCACTCACTCACTCACTCACACACACACTCACACACTCACACACTCACACACACACACACACACACACACACACACACACACACACACACACACACACACACACTCACACACACATTCACACACTCACTCACATTCACTCACATTCACTCACTCACTCACTCACATTCACTCACACACACACTCACTCACATTCACTCACACACACACTCACTCACATTCACTCACTCACACACTCACTCACATTCACTCACATTCACTCACTCACACCCACACACTCACACCCTCACACACACTCACCCACTCTCACTCTCACACACACACACTCACACACTCTCACTCTCACACATACTCACACCCGTACCCTCACACACTCTCTCTCACACACACACACACACACACACACACACTCACACACACACACACACACTCACACTCACACTCACACACACACACACTCACACACACACACAGAGACAATATTTTAATACTATATTTAAGATATTTTCAATGACAAAATGTTTTAATTTTTAATTACAAAAAGTAAAACAATGCAGTTGTATTTTGAAATATTTTAATTAATCTAGGGCTGTAACTAATGATTATTTTGGTAATCACGTGATCTACTGATTATTTTGATAATTGAGTAATCTGATATTTTTTAGTAACACAAATAAACCTAAGTGAAAACCAGGCTTTAGTATGACTATTTATATATAAACTAACGATGAGGCAATAATAATGGGCTCAAATAAAATATCAAAACCAAGTAATTACATGGTTTTATTGAACAACACTTAAAATACATAATGTAATATGCCTATATATAATATGAACATAACCAAGTTAAGTACATTATACCTGCAGAGGGCGCCAACGGCCTGGTGACGTTTCACTTTACAGCGTGATTAAACCATGTTTAAATCCATTAAATTGTAATATTTGGGCACATGCAAACTTTTATTTTGAATGTACGCTATGTACAATAAATGGCATATTTAGAAATAGGTCGATGTATTCTCCTGTGTTGGCAAAGGTTTATAAATGATTTACGTTACAAATCTAGTGAGATAATGCACACAGTTTTCCCAGATGAACGTTAAGCAATTCAAATTCACAGCATATGCGGAGGAAGAGTTTAGCCCCTTTCACACATACAGTACTGGTAAATTACCGGTAAGTTACCATTAAGAGATCATGTGTAAACAGGACCTTTTCAAAAATCCCGAAATTTGTTCTAGCAATCATATCGTTCTTATGGAGATGACATGATTACTCTGAGCTGTTTACAAAGCTCCGCTGCTTTTTAGTTTTCCTACAGTATATAAATATACGCTAGATGGACATCTTTGACCATTGCGCCTCGCAGCTTTTTCAACATGTCGCGCTTCTCCATTCATCAGGGCTGCGACTCTGCAGTTGGATACTATTATGCGTATCTCGTGTTTATAAGTCTGATTGGCTAGTAATGTTAGCTTGGTTGAGAGTGAAAGCTGTGCTCCTCTCATACCATTGGTAACCGAACTCATGAACTCGAAAGTGATATCAACAAGTTATTTTTTTTAAATGTAGGATTATTTTTTTCCACAGCCAAACGCTGCACGCCAGAGATCCGGCGCCGGAGAACTTTAAGCCCTTATCATTATTTGCCCTTTTAATCCAAGGATTCATTTCACTTTATGGATCGGAAAGCTTCACTGCGGTTCATGACAATGTCTCGAATGTTCACTGATATGATTCACAGTGTGCATGTATATGTGAATATATATATCACTACATTCACAGCATTCGGCTCATTAACTGCATGAGTCACGTGTCGCTTGGAACCATAAGATTATACTTTTAATTTTGTCCCTTTCTTTAAATGACTGTTCTGGGTTCAGTACAAGTTAAGAACTTGCAAAACATTCATATATATTTCTATTTCTAACATTACTTGCATTTCACCCAGAACATGTCTTTAAAATACCGTCTTCATTAACATGCAGAGCAAAGCCTCAGATGTTAATTAAACCTGAGTAGATTGATGTTTTAGAGAGCTAACTCTGTGGAAGCTGACCTTTATTGTACATGAGATGAGCAGTAAATGCATATGAGAGCTGGGTTAGATCATGTGTGTTTAAATTACAGGCCCAAAGAGTGTGTTTGAGCAGAGAGCCGTTCTCCGTTCGCTTACAGCACTCGCGGACCTGCTGCGAATGCACATTAACATGCTGCTAATTCATAAACTTTTACTCTCCCTCCATTCAGAGGAGATTTATTTCACTCCCTTCAGCCATTGTCTCTCCTTCTCCATCCATAAAGCAGGTTACTGCTAAAGCCTCTTTGCTTTTTAAGATCTTTAAGAGACTGGACTCATCCATATCACTTACGCTCCGCACTGAACCACAAATCACCTGCAGATGCCATTTATAGAGCATCATGCAAAGACTTAGATATGAAAAATAATCCTAAACCAGTGACAAAAAAGGGGGATATTTTCCCCTTTAAAATGATTTCCAGGGACACATTTTCTAACCTTAGTAAAGAAGATGTGTCATCTTTCATGCAAATTAATAAATGTATTCAATCAATGCAATTGACTCATCCATATCACTTACGCTCCGCACTGAACCACAAATCACCTAAAGATACCATTTATAGAGCATCATGCAAAGACTTAGATATGAAAAATAATCCTAAACCAGTGACAAAAAAGGGGGATATTTTGCCCTTTAAAATGATTTCCAGGGACACATTTTCTAACCTTAGTAAAGAAGATGTGTCATCTTTCATGCAAATTAATAAATGTATTCAATCAATGCAATTAGAGAATAATAAGACACTATAGGGCTGATACCAATCAAATGAAATCAATGTCACCAAAATCCATCTTTGCATTGCAGAAGTTGCACAGAAGCTGCATCTGAAGTGGCTTTTTATGCATTTTATGTATCTATGCAGCTCAGAGATGTAATGAATGCATTTACATTGCAGTTACAATTAAATAAATAATGTTAGGAGAGTACTGTGTTAAATATAAAATATGCTGAATATAGAACTATGAAATGATGCTTTAAATATGAAAGTAAAACCGCCAGTAGGTGGCGACAAGTCACTGTCTTAAGTTACCACTCATTCAATTCGATTCATTCAATCGGCTGATTCACTCAGGAATGAAGCAAAGTGACTTGCTGATTTCAGAACCGGATACTACAATATTACTCTTACTATTTATGCCATAAAAAAGATATGTTAAAAATAGTAAGAGTAGTATACTAGTCTGCAGTTTTGAATTTAGGCTTATTGAATCATTGATTCACTCACGTATTTATTCAGTTCATTTATTTATTTGTTTGCTTATTTATTTATTGTATTTATTCAATATATAAATTTAATTTATTCATATTTATTTGTTTGTTTATTCATTCAATATTCACTGTATTCAACGTATTCATTTCATTTATTTGTTTTGTATTTATTTAGTCACTGTATTTATTTATTCAAAATATAAATTACATGTATTCATTATTTAATGCATTCATTCATTTATTCGTGTATTTACTCTCTGTATTCTCTCTTTCTCAATTTGTTCAAAAACAATGATTCAGGAATGAAACATCACTGTGTTGAACGGCGACGCAACGATTGACAAAATAGAGCAAAACAGGCCAAATTGACAATATTGTGTATAAAATGTATGTCACTTAATCTTAACTTAAACATAATATTAACATTTTTATTTATTTGTTATATACTACTGTCTTAAGAATAATATATTTACCTAAAAATGAGGATAAATGAGCGTTGGGCTCAAGCCTGTGCCGGCAGACCGAGTATTTCAAAAACCGGACTAATGGCCACGCTACATTCAATACAAAAAGCACAAATAAAGGCAGTTCAGTTGAATTAAAATGCACTATTTGTGTGCTTTTGTTAATTAGAGCATCATCTCATTAGCTTAGTAACATGTTAAGGATTCATAGATGAACCAAACAATGAAAGAGAGGTTTTATGGTCAGGTGGCTCATGTGCTCAGTGATGCTGCGCACAGACAGGAGCGTTTCATAGCGTCATTAATATTTCAGCACACTCAGACGCGAGTCATTTGCATGTAAGAGTCTCTGTGGACGGACTGTGTGGAAAGTCTCAAAGCTTTCTACATGCTGTCAGCTCTGCTTTAGCACAACACTCGTGGAGAGAAACACGGTCTCCTCGACTCTCACTGCTTCTGTGTTTAGACTTGTTCTCATGGCACTGAATAAATGATTCAGTCCAAAATAAGATTTACTGGGTATTAAAGACATGCTCCAGGATTAATACAAAGTAAACTCAACTGACAGCTGCTGATCACCACAGAAAATGATTTTAACTAGCCCTCAGTTTAGACTTTGTGGTTACGTTTAGGCCCCACTACTAAAATTATCATATAGATAACATTACAGCTCAGATAATACATTTATGCATGGGGAAAATAAATAAATAAACAAATAAAAGATCAAATAAAAAGCCAAAGTGCATTAATAAAAACCAGGGTTGTACACCATTTACAATAAACTAATTTCCTAAATTCTATATACGAGCAATATCACATGAGTAGCAGTGCGATATGGCTGTAGAAAGCATTAGTTTGAATGTCCGCGGAGGAAAGCGATATCTTTGTCATACTATCTTTCATCTGTTAAGGGTGATTTCTGATGACAGCGCTGCTCCGTGTGTTTGTTAACTGTGTCTTGCAAGCTGTTGCTAAAAGTAAAAATAACTTTCTGATTTACAACCCTGTTTCAGTCACTTTCAATATAAAAGTCTTTACTGCGGACTCACTCAGAAAAACAGTTGCCATCTAATGGCGGAATAATGAAATTAAAATCACCATCACGAACACACACACTGTTTCCTAATACTATTATTAAATACTACTATTTATATAAAACATTATTTATTGAATAATCATATTTAATAAACAACAACAACAGCCATCATAAAGGTTGCTAGGTGATTCAGTCAAAAGCACAAAGGCAGCGCTCTGATAAACAGCATTGAAGTTATATACAATATAATGTTATGAGACTTTGCCCTCAGCCAAAACTATTTGCTCTGGAACAAAAAATAGATTAATGAGACCAAAGACTGCCCGTGAGATTTACCCCAAATTAATTATATCTCATGTTTAACCACTACAGAGACATCAGAGCCAGCGGTGATTTCCAGAAGATCTGTCTGAGGTGAGGCTGCTCTCGGCGGGTTCATGAGCGCTGAACAGCCGCTGACGCCCTGGTGCTCATTTTCAAATAGACGTTATATTTCAGTATATATTCAGACGTTGAAATTCAGTAAATTCAAATTCACATTAATGAGCAGAAATGGAGGCAATTTAAATTACATTACATTAAGGCAATTTACAGCTCAAATCACACACACGCGTGTGCATAAATACACAATGAGCTTGAGTAGACTGAGTTCCTGAACGTCACAAATCACAGGATCTGCTCTAAAACACACAAACCTGCTGATCCCTCAGCGGACGTCTCCCCTGCACTCACTGCACTAGACCTTCACATCAGTGCGTCCTGAACTCTCCGTGAGTCCCGTCTGAGCTGATGAGAGGCGACCGCTCTAAAGGTGAGGGAGTCACGTCATGCTCACATTGGCTTTGTGAAATGTCAGCCGGAGCAGTGCAGTCAGAGGAGCTTCACATGAGCATCAGCCCACATTAACTCCAGCCGCGGCGGGGAAAAGGTTAGCATGAAGGACTGACAGAGACCGCACACGTGTGAAGGGGTCAGAGGTCACGTGAGAGAAATCACACGTCAGCAGGAGCGACTGACCTCACAAACCTGAGAAAGACGCTTGAGACCTGACTCTGCGAAGAGCGGCTTTATTATTATTATTGACCTTCATGCTGCTTTCACTGACAGGAAGTGATGCAGGGAATAAAAGATAATCATAAAATAAATGTTTTCTTCTTTTTCAGCTAACTACCAAAAAACATTTCTCATTTTCATTTAACTAAAACTGAAATTAAAATGAATAAAAACTACATAGACATGTTTAAAAAACAGTAGGAGTAAAGTCTGATGACAAACTTAAGCTTGAATTTTAGTAACATTTTAACACATTGTTAACATGTTTTAGCATGTTTTAACACATTGTTAGCATGTTAGCATATTTTAACACATTGTTAACATGTTTTAACATATTGTTAGCATGTTTTAGCATGTTTTAACACATTGTTAGCATGTTTTAGCATGTTTTAACACATTGTTAGCATTTTTTAGCATGTTTTAACACATTGTTAACATGTTTTAGCATGTTTAACACATTGTTAGCATGTATTAGCATGTTTTAACACATTGTTAGCATGTTTTAACATGTTTTAACACATTGTTAGCATTTTTTAGCATGTTTTAACACATTGCTAAACTGATGTTTTGCCAAAAGCCCCTGATCTTTTTGAAGATATACCATTCACTTCACAAATAAAATATTTATAAAAATGTTAATTTGTTCTCCAAGTACTAAATCCATCTGTCTGTGAGGAAAAGCAGTGTGCGCTGCTGGCTGTGTCTTCTGTATCGTAATGTCTGTGTTGCAAACATTCAAATCACAGAAGCACTGGGATAAAAGTTTATAGTTCAGATTAAAAGACCGTTGTCTACCGTAGCGATCAAATAGATTAAATCACCTTTTCATGGTGACTTGACGGTCCAAATAAAGATCGTATCAATTACAACGTAACGCCAGCAGGTGGCGACAAGTGACTTAAAAAAGAGATTCGTTAAAAAACAGAGCTAAGCCCCTTATTTCTCTAAACCCTAGCAACGCCCCTGTTGATCACATATTTCTAACAAGATTTAACACATTGCTAGCATGTTTTAACCAAATGCTAGCATGTTTTCACATGTTGCTAACATGTTTCTAGTATTTAACACTTTGCTAGCATGCTTCTAGTATGTTTTAGCACATTGCTAAAGTTATCATTGCTGCTAACACATCTCCAACATACTTTAACACATTGATAACTTATTTCTAACATGATTTAACACATTGCTTGCACGTTTAAACAAGATGTTAACATGTTTTAGCACTTTGCTAACATGTTTCTAGTATGTTTTAGCACACTGCTAAGAAGAGTTATCATGTTGCAAAACATTGTCAGCATGTTTTAACAGGTCTCTAACGTTTTAGCAAATTGCTAACATGTTTTAGCATGTTTATAACTAGATTTAACTCATTGCTAACACCTTTTAACGTGCTGCTAGAATGATGTAGCAATCAAAACTTGTTTTTTTATTATTTATTTCAGCTAGTGCACAAAGAAACATTTCTCATTTTCAATTAGTTTAACTTGATACACTACCTAAAACTAAAACTGAAATAAAAATGAATAAAAACTATACAGACTACATAGTCTAGACTTTGCAGTGATCCTAAAATAACACTGATATTTACCCATGTAAACAAATACACATGTACGTAACTACACAAAAGCCAATTGTGCATGAGGTTTTCACTTTTCTTTGGTGAAATATTACTTTGAAACATATGTATAATTGCGTAAACTAACTGAATGGGTGTGTGTGTGTATAAGAGCTCACTGTTAGTGACTGTAGTGTGTGTGTGTGTGTGTGTGTGTGTGTGTGTGTGAGACGGTGAGCTTCTTACTTGAGCGAGAGCGAGAAGTCGTTCTTACTAGTCTCACTGTTTCTCACCAGGTAACTGGCCTCTTTACACAAGCGCAGCAGAGCCTCGGCATCCGTTCGGCTGATGGCTCCGTGATACCAGCTGTGAAGCAGACAGAACGAGACGCGAGTGAAGAAGAGCGCCAGAGCCGTTATGAAGCGTCTGCCGTGTGTTTGACTCACAACTGGCTCTCCAGAGGCATGGACGGGTCGATGCGCTCGCCCACGCTCGGCCCGCTGGGCTCCACAGAGCTCATCTTAGTGCTGACCAGACAGCCGCTTGAGTGCCGCTGCAGAGGACGACACTTCAGGTCCTTAGTGGGAGACATGTGGGACTTCTCCACGCCGTCAAACTGCACTGTAACAGGAGAAGCACAGCACATGTTAGAAGTACACCACTGATGACATGTCTCACACGTAGCTTTGATTTCCGTCTCTTTTCTCATATAATAAAATGATTTGAGCTTGAAACAACATTTAATGTCCATTATTTAGTAGCCATTTTTTAAAGCTGAATATTGTCTAGTTATTACAAAATATTATAAAAATAAATGAAGTTATTCTAATAATTTTTAAATATTTTTCTTAAACATTTTTTTAAATAATTATGTTATTCTAAATATTTTAAATCATTATATTAAATCAAATTGTATATTGTATTAATTGTGTAAATATACATTATCAAATTCACTTTAAAATAAAGTTTAACCCCCCAAAAAATTATAAATAAAAATGTTTTTGTTTTTGTAACTATTTCTGTAATTGCAACGATTACAGTGGGTGTAGAAGAGAATCAGCCTCCTTTAAAATGATCACATTTTGTTGCTTTGCAGCCTGAAATGAAGACAGTTTTTGTTTTATCCAGCTGTATTACTCAGTGCAACTTTTAACATCCAAGTGAAAGATAAAACACCAACATGACAGAAAAAAAATAAAAATAAATCGCTGAGATGGAGTTGCAATAACTGTATAATTATACTGAAACATGACACCTTAAAACGTAACCCGTTTTTTCATTTTTTTTATATTTTTATTTAATTTTGCATTTCTAACCATTTCTGTAATTGTAATAATCCGGTTGGAGGTCGTCCTTGTGTTAATAAAAAATGATAATAAAAAAGGAACATGTTCAAATGAAATCCGCAAGTGACCTGTAATTCCTCGAGCATGTCACTGCTCTCCAGAAATAGTTTCTGAAGAAAATTCCCAGCATGACCTTGTACGACTAGCAGTCCATACAGTGAGCTTTGTGTTTTATTGAGCAGAAACTCCCTGCAGGCCGTAACTCAAGCCAATGAAGTCTATGTGAGCGCCGGAGGGATTGAAGCTCATCCTGCATGTAACGAGAGGAGCTGCGGACGAGCGAGACACTTCATAAAACAACTGGATGAGGAACGATCAGGGCTCAGGCAGGGAGCTGCTCACCGGTGATCGAAAATGCACACAGACCCAATACACAGAAAGAAGAATTGTAAAGCGCTGCTGTTTCACATCACCGTACAAACACTGCAGCTTCAGCTGGACCGTAAAGTCATTTAATTATTCATTCTTTTTTTTTTTATGCAATATTTGGGCATTTTGACATGTCAGTCAATAACCACGTCTGACTTATCCATAGATAATCTACATGAGATTTAAATACTGAGTAGTGAAATATAAATATAAAAATTACTATACAGTAGGCCTATATATATATATATATAAAGAGAGAGAGAGAGATAGAGAGATACCTATATAAAATTATTAAAAATAAAAATATATTATAAATAAATGAAAACTATCATTTAAATTGCTTTGTCAATTTATTACATTTTTCAAAAATGTAAAATTCAAATATTCAAAAATATTGGGGTCCTGATCAAGAGTCTATTTTGTGAGAATAACCAGCCGACTGTACATTATCCCTTACTTATGTTAACTTTACTGTGAAATTGAGTAGTGAATTATTGTAACTATATTATATGATAATAAATATATAATATAATACAATTAATAAATAATAAAACAATCAATTAAATCAAATTCATATGAATTAAATAGTAATATTAAAATTAATAACGTTAGCATAAATCTATTAATACAAATTAATTAATAATAACAATTAATAAAAAGTAATATATTATGAAATACTAAATATTATATAGCCGCTGAAAAGAAAGAAAGAAAGACTAGCAAGCAAAAAAGAGCAAGTATTGTGTTTAAATGGCATTTTAGAATATGGAAACCTTACATCAGCAGATCGACGAGATCAGCATAATCAATCACTGATGCCTTATCTGTGTCTATAAACACGTTTTGATTTACAAAAGAAGAAAGTAAGTCGGGCCCAGACTATTAGTCCCACGAGATACAGAGGTCACAGAGGTCACGGGGGTCACGGCGGTCACAGAGGTCACAGGATGTAGTTGTAGTGAGAGAGCTCATGTTTCTGATGGATGACTCTGCAGCCTCGAGCATCAGTAACAGACGAGCGTCAGATTTACGCACACACACACACACACACACGCATACACACACAC
>NW_015505450.1:667062-668460 GCF_001515645.1 Sinocyclocheilus grahami | reverse complement strand
CACACACACACACACACACACACACTCACACACACACACACCCACACACCCACGCACACACACACACACACACACACACACACACGCACGCACACGCACACGCACGCACACACACGCACACACTCACACACACACATCAGAGCTGCTTCAGCATTATTGCGTAATCATAATGCTAATTATCCCTGCTTATATTCAAGCACATGCTGTTTTATTAATTTGAATATTTTTAATGCTCATTGTCATGCATTCGTTGCATTCTGGTTATACATATGTATGCAGCATAACCTGATGTCGTTTGATTGAGTGAATGTGCTTACATAAGCTTAGCTGACATTACAACAGTACCATGTTACTGCTTTGTGATCATGTACTGTGATACAGCCATGATTTTACTGGACAAATGATAGTACTGTGTTATTTTTCCTGCCATGTAAATGTCATCAGATGAAAATGGTGAAGATGTATTGCCGTGGTTTTCTGTGCCTTCACAGGATATGATAAAATATCAAACCAAGTGACAAATTATATTTAGACAAATTATATATAAAAGTTTGTGGTTGGTAAGATGTTTTTGACAGAAGTCTCGTCTGCTCATCAGGGCTGACATTATTTGATCAAAAATACAGTAAAATAGTGAAATATTTTTATATTCTATGTGAATCTCTGTTAAACTGTAAAGTATTTCTGTGATGTGCAGCTGTATTTTCAGCATCATTCCTCCAGTCTTCAGTGTCTCATGATCTTCAGAAATCAGTATAATATGCTGATCTGCTACTCAAGAAACATTTCTGATTATCATCAATGCTGAAAACAGTCGTGCCGCACAATATTTTTGTGGAAACTGTGATGCATTTTATTTTTCAGGCTTCACAGATGAACAGAAAGTTCAGAAGAACAGCATTTATTTGAAATAGAAATCTTCTGTAACATTATAAATGTCTTTACTGGCACTTTTGATCAATTTAATGCGCCCTTAACATCTAAAATCTTGATGTTGATTTAAAAAGAAAGAAAGAAAGAAAGAAAGAGAAAGGAATCGATGACACATTAATAGTTTTGTTTACTCATAAGTCTTTGCTCAGCACACTGTGAGGCTGTGAACTGCTACATATGCTGAGTGTTTTACTGTAATAAACTCTGATACGAGAGACTCTGTTTAATTGATCGTTGATGCTGTAAAGAGCCTGTGAGTCAGAGATCAGACTGTCCTTTCACTCTAATTACACTCTTATAGTGAGACTGAGAGATACAGAATCATGAGAGAGCACACACACACACACACACACACACACTTCCTCTAATGTCCTCATCAACATTTCCCCAACACAGTCTGCTCTCTCAGCCTCTCTGTGCCTTTGTAGTGTGCTGTTCTTTGAGTGTGTGTGTGTGTGTGTGTGT
>NW_015505450.1:663723-666264 GCF_001515645.1 Sinocyclocheilus grahami | reverse complement strand
AAAGAAAGAAAGAAAGAAAGAAAGAAAGAAAGAAAGAGAAAGGAATCGATGACACATTAATAGTTTTGTTTACTCATAAGTCTTTGCTCAGCACACTGTGAGGCTGTGAACTGCTACATATGCTGAGTGTTTTACTGTAATAAACTCTGATACGAGAGACTCTGTTTAATTGATCGTTGATGCTGTAAAGAGCCTGTGAGTCAGAGATCAGACTGTCCTTTCACTCTAATTACACTCTTATAGTGAGACTGAGAGATACAGAATCATGAGAGAGCACACACACACACACACACACACACACACACACACACACACTTCCTCTAATGTCCTCATCAACATTTCCCCAACACAGTCTGCTCTCTCAGCCTCTCTGTGCCTTTGTAGTGTGCTGTTCTTTGAGTGTGTGTGTGTGTGTGTGTGTCTGTGTGTGTGTGTGCATCTGTGTGCGTGAGCGTGTGTGTGTGTGTGTGTGTGTGTGTGAGAAAGTGTGTGTAATACTGTTCGGTTTCTGGCACAAACCGATTGTTTCGTGTCTTAGGACATCAATGTGTCGTCACGAGCCGCAGGGTTTAATTTGTATTTGTCTGTGCATGTTCTTTTTACTCTCATAGATTTTGTTACCATTGCCATGCATTATATGACTGATAGACTGCAACGGCTGGAGTTAAAAATCATCGTTTGTGTTCTACTGAAGAAACAAAGTCACCTACATCTTGGATGCCCTGGGGGTAAGCAGATAAACATCAAATTTTCTTTTTTGGGTGAACTATCCCTTTAAGATCCATTATGAAAGTTATGCATTGTTAATGCCTTTCTTATTATGTGACATTTGCTTTAGAGTTTTACTGAGATGATTGCTTGTAATTATTTTATATGGAATATTTGTTGATTTTACCAGATTTTAAGGCTTTGATTTATGGAACAGGGCAGAAATACCTTAAAGTTCATATAAATTGCCATTTGCAAACCATTTTCTTAATGTGGCGTAACAGGATATTCAGAAAAACAACAATGCCTGAATAGCTATTGGTTAACATTATCCAAATGGTTGTCCGCCTAAGTGACGCCAATGGAAAAAGAAAGTCATTTCAGTGGAGTAGCAAGTGATTACATCTTGATTAAAGACAAAAATCTTGTCTTTTTTATTTGGAATAACATGCAACAATGCACAATAAGGCTATGAGGATCTGTAAATAGGGAGGAGTTGGATTGCATGTAGACTTTAAATAGAAATGACATTGACATTGCTGTAACTCACACCCGCAGCAGGAGCGCTCAGGTCAGATGTCAGAGTTCAGACTTGTGAATGTCTCTTCCCTGGACAACGGATGCAAAATCGCCTGCAGGTCTGAAAACATGGTGGGAGAGGCTGAGGCCTCTGTGGATCTGGACATACTGTGTAAGTTACCAAGAAAATTGTTATTGAATAAGACTGGCATAACTACTCATTTATACTGGAAATTACATTTGTAGATTTTATACTACCCTAGATTTAGTGTCTTCAGTGTCACGTGATCCTTCAGAAATCAATCTTGATTTGCTGATTTGCTGCTCGAGAAACATTTCTGATTATTATCAATGCTGAAAACAGTCGTGCCGCACAATATTTTTGGTGATGCATTCAGAAGAACAGCATTTATTTGAAATAGAAATCTTCTGTAACATTATAAATGTCTTTACTGGCACTTTTGATCAATTTAATGCGCCCTTAACATCTAAAATCTTGATGTTGATTTAAAAAGAAAGAAAGAAAGAAAGAAAGAAAGAGAAAGGAATCGATGACACATTAATAGTTTTGTTTACTCATAAGTCTTTGCTCAGCACACTGTGAGGCTGTGAACTGCTACATATGCTGAGTGTTTTACTGTAATAAACTCTGATACGAGAGACTCTGTTTAATTGATCGTTGATGCTGTAAAGAGCCTGTGAGTCAGAGATCAGACTGTCCTTTCACTCTAATTACACTCTTATAGTGAGACTGAGAGATACAGAATCATGAGAGAGCACACACACACACACACACACACACACACACACACACACACTTCCTCTAATGTCCTCATCAACATTTCCCCAACACAGTCTGCTCTCTCAGCCTCTCTGTGCCTTTGTAGTGTGCTGTTCTTTGAGTGTGTGTGTGTGTGTGTGTGTGTCTGTGTGTGTGTGTGCATCTGTGTGCGTGAGCGTGTGTGTGTGTGTGTGTGTGTGTGTGAGAAAGTGTGTGTGTGTGTGTGAGTGAGTGTTTGCATATTGCATGAGATGGAATGCCATCATTTTTGTTTACTGTTGGCATACACTGGAAAACTATCTGTTACCATGGAAACCTGCCATGCAAAGGTGCTTGGCGCCTCTCGAGCCGATCATAACTGTCAAATGACAATCTGACGTTCTTCAGGAGCCGAGAAGAGTGTGTTAGAGAGAGATGAAAGAGAAACGCTTCTCACACACACACACACACACACACACAAACACACACACACATACAAACAGAAACACAAACACACAAACACACACACACACACACACACAAACACACACACA
>NW_015505450.1:650614-662548 GCF_001515645.1 Sinocyclocheilus grahami | reverse complement strand
ACACACACACACACACACACACATACACACATACACATACACACACACACACACACACAGGTGAAGTGGAGGATGACGTGAACCTACAGATTTGTGGTCATAACGTGACCTGGCCATGACCTCAGTGTCTGCCTCCAAACCAGCAGAACACGACTGTAACCGTGACGACGGCACGTCCAATCAGCATTGAGTCATGAATCTGACATCAACGAGCACACGGACTCTCCTCTGACCTTTTCATGTCTAATAGACCTGAACACTGAAGTGCTTCACCTGCACTGACTGCCGGAGCCGTTTCTCCTTTGCTAAACGTTCATCTCTCAGAGCAGTTTCTCTGTGCCCTTTCGCTCTCCTTCAGAATCACTTATGACGCAAAGCACTGAAAACATACAAAGCCGCTTGTCAAACTGAACTAAGCGCTGTGTTTCTGTACAGTGACGGCCTCTGCTGTGGTTTAAAGCAGCCGTTCACACACACACTTACAGTGCGTCAAAGCATCTCAAAGCCATTTTCAATGAGAGCTGGTAATTCTATATATATATATACATACTAATTTTAGATTATAATATTATTTTGTTTATTATTTACGTATTTATTTACTTTTAGAAGTACATGATATTCTACAGTAATATTATCTGTGTCATAATTTCTTCAAGTTAAACCAATCTTTTATTTTGGCTGGTTGTTGTGAAGAGCTTTGAGTTTGACGATAGCTTTCTCAAATATTCACAAACAGTAGTCCATAGTGTGATGTGATGAAGTGTGCAGCCATACTGACTCACCGATTCACTGATTTACTGATTTATTCACCCAAATGTTGCCAAATTCTGTGACATTCCACATTACGCATTAAATTCCATTTTTATGACTGATTCCATGATTCTCTCCCTCTTTTCTGCATTGCAGGAGCCCTACAATTTTGCGAATATTATTTCAATTATTTTCAAAAGTTATGGTAATTTGTGCAGTTTATGATAACATTAATTCATGCAGCAGTTGGACGCAGATTATGACCAATAACACAGCCATAAAAGCACTGTATGTGTGTTATTATAGAGGCAGGCAGACTCATCTCATCTCATCTTTATAGAGGTACAGGATGAACATCAGGGAAAGACATTTATAAGCTGAACAGACCAAGATATTTATAACATGTTTGTTATAAGTTTGTCACCTCTAAGCAATCTCCACAGTGCATTACACAAGAAACCTGAAGTAAACAAGACAATACACTGCTCATGATTCAGAGAAAAAGAGAAATCATCAAACCGGGTTCAGACTCGCTTCACATCAGGCGATCGAAAGCTAACTCAAGAGCTCACCAGGCACATACTGACGGACTATGCCTCTTATTTATATATAAACACATCTTTGATTAACGCTCCATGGCTTTTCCATTAGTTTTCCACGTATTCAGTATTTTCGAGCAAACATAACCTACAAGAAACTTAAGTGACTAAAGAAAGTACGACTTCTCAGGACTTGTACAGTGCTGGATATCACAGCTGGAAATCAAAATTCCCTGATATTTCCAGATTTTTCACGACCATGAGAATAATAAACACATTAAATAACGACCCTTTAACCTGTTTATTCCTGCGAGGAAGTGGAGCGACGGGATCGTCTTACGGCTAATCTCTGGAGGAAAGGATCAATCCAGGTTAGTTTACAGCCGCCCGCCTGCTCACATCCACACGCCTTCACTTCACCGACACCAGCGCGCTCACGGGCGACACGCAACACCACTTTCAAGCATTTTTTTGGTTTTATGGCGGCACCCCGATGCAACACGTCTGAAATGGAAACGTGAATTCCCGTCATCTGATCGTGTAAAAGCGTATTCCTGAGGATCTGAACATCTGTAATCTCTACGGGACAATCGCTTTTCCACATGTCCCTGTCAAAGGACTGAAACACAACCGGGAGCCTGGTGACTGTGTTACACGGAGAGGGTAAACTGTGAAGGCAAACACTGAACGTCTGAGCTGTTTCTGAGTATCGGAGCTGGATCCGCAGACGCCGAGCTCCATAAAAGCCAGCGAGGTGTTTTCAGGAACGCTGGACTCAAGCCTCACTCATTTTCTGCTTCACTGGAAGCAAATGCTCAATTTGGACGGGAGCGCAAGAAAGAGGCTTAAATCTCACAGCAGCCCATTAACTCCATCTGAGCATATGTGCTTCATGAGTGCGAAAGCTCTTCAGCTGAACAGCACAATACAACCTCAACAGAGGAAGACTAACACACAGACGCCCGTTCAGATTATTCACCGCAATCTAGAGTAACAATAAAAAATAACATAATTAATAATAATAATAAAATACTCAGAAAACTATTTTAATATACTTATACAGGATTAATATACTTAATACTTAATGTACTAAACTGAATTAACATATTAATACACTTAAATGGTTAAATAAACAGTTAATAATAATAGTTACATAAATAGTTAATTTTCTTGTTCAGAATAAAGCAAAAAATAAAAAAGTATATATATAGGATTAATATACTTAATACTTAATGTACTAAACTGAATTAACATATTAATACACTTAAATGGTTAAATAAACAGTTAATAATAATAGTTACATAAATAGGTAATTTTCATAAAGCAAAAAATTAAAAAGTATATATATATATTATTATTTTTATTTTTTTTAATGTCTTATATATTTCCAAGGACTGAGTACTTTCTAGCTAATTAACTATTAAAATAAATATTTTTTAAAAATTAAATATATAATAATAAATAAATAATAAAATATTAAATAAATATAAATATTTTTTTAAAATCTGGGTTTTATATGACCATGAAAACTTTCTGAAGAAAAGACACAGTAAATATTATTTAAATAGTAATAATTATAATCTACTAAAATAAAGAGGGTTAACACATTTCTGGCTCAGAATAAAAATAAAAAAAGAGATGAAATAAAAAAAAAACCCCAGAAAGGCACAGGTGTGAGATATAAAGTCACACTGTAAAATGTAAAGTGACATTCTAAGACATAAAGTCAGATTTACAAGAAATCAAGCAGCAGTTATGAGAAATAAACTCACATTGTGAGATATGAAATTGCATTTCAAGATAGTCCAGAAAGCTCAACTGAACCTCTACAGGAGACACATGAGAGATTATTAGAGAAATGTAGGCCAACGTCTTCATTTTCTCTTCATTTAATCTCATTATAGACTATAAGTGAGATGTTAGAGATGTTGTGATTGGTTATTTCTCCTGCAGGCTCTGAGATCTGCGTGTGAGAACTGAACTGAACTGAACTGAACTGAACTGAACTGAACTGAACTGAACTGAACTGAACTGAACTGGTCTGGGGTCTGGAGGGACCTGTGGAGCGAGGCGGAACCCACCGTGCTGGAGCTGGTCGCAGGCTGAGGCTGTGGCGCTGAGTCCCGGAGAAGACGGAGCCTCCACCGCCTCCAACAGAGGAGGACCGGTGCTGAGCTGCCCGACCGGAGGAGGCCACGGCAGATCCTTAATGACTTTAATCTCTACTGCAGACAGAACCAGAGACAGAGAGACAGAGAGACAGAGGGAGGGCAGGAGAGACGGAGAGAGGAGCGTCAGTGAAGGCAGGATCAGGTCAGACAGTCACAGACTGGAAACAGGAAACAGGAAACAGGAAACAGGAAGGAACCAGGAAACAAACTGCGATGGAAAGCATTCAGGATTCTGCCTGTCAAACACAAACACCTACAGACCTCAGGATTCACCCTAGAAAACCACTGCACCACTAATGATCAAACTCTGCTGTTTCACACACAGTCTCCTGAGTTTGAAGCTCTTTCAGTGTAACTGTACAAACGTCCAGCTTCAGCTGGAGCTTCTCGTGTTAAATCTGGACTGATTTTGATCAAGTAAAGGTCAGAATAACTGCAGTAATATCTCCAGATGAACACTTACTGGACTGAAGCAGCTCAGCTTTACTTGATTCTCCATCAATCATGTTTTAGAGTCTCAAATCTGATCCTCAGGATCTTTTGAGGAGCGTTTGTTTCCAGAAGCTTTACTTTCACTGTTCCTCAGCGGAGGAATGATCTTCACAAGCCTCCAGAACATCTCACATCTTCTGAGGAGCCTTTATTTCTTCAGCTCTCAATCACTGCATTATATGTTTGGAGCATTTCACTCTCGTCATACTGAGACAGATTACTGCAGATATAGAGACGACTGATATTTAAATCATTTTATGTCAGCATCTGCTGTACTGTTAGAAAGATCTCATTGAGTTACTTTACAAGCATCAGAATATAATCATATAAATATATTAGGATCTGCACCAAATTGCATGTAGCTTCAGCTGGAGCTTCTCGTGTCAAATCTTGACTGGTTTTGATCAAGTAAGCGTCAGAATAACGTCAGTAATATCTCCAGATGAACACTTACTGGACTGAAGCAGCTCAGCTTTACTTGATTCTCCATCAATCATGTTTTAGAGTCTCAAATCTGATCCTCAGGATCTTTTGAGGAGCGTTTGTTTCCAGAAGCTTTACTTTCACTGTTCCTCAGCGGAGGAATGATCTTCACAAGCCTCCAGAACATCTCACATCTTCTGAGGAGCCTTTATTTCTTCAGCTCTCAATCACTGCATTATATGTTTGGAGCATTTCACTCTCATCTTACTGAGACAGATTACTGCAGATATAGAGCCACGACTGATATTTATAGCATTTTATGTCAGTATCTGCTGTACTGTTAGAAAGATCTCATTGAGTTACATTACAAGCATCAGAATTTAATCATATAAATATCAGCATCTGCACCAAACTGCATATTTTTGCAGTCTCTGATTAAAATTGAGCTGTTTTTCCTCCATATGCTCATTGTATATGAGCTATAAAAGCCTGATGGATCAAATATGATACACAAAAAAGCACATATGCAAACTAGCGCAACAAGTCGACTCCTAGGAAAGACAGTCAGAAGTCTGTGGGATTCAGATGATTTTTTTCCCAGATTACACGGTTCATTAGAAGTACACACACACTGTAGCACCTCCGTATTCTGCTTTCATTACAGACGTGTCAGATCGTGTCTGGTGTGTTATTCAAAGACAATAAACGGTGTCTCCTACAGCATGAAGCAATACTTTCTCTTTCTCTCTCTATTAATGAAGCTTTGCTGGATGTAATCGTGCCCAGGCGCACCCATCCGGTGACAGCAAATCTATTCTCAGGAACATCCCACTCATTTACCAGAGAAGCGCATCCATATCACAACAGCACTGAGAGCACGTGAGGCTCTGCGGAGGCTGGTTTTACACCCCTTGGGCCGCATTTCTGGGTAAATAGTGTTATAATAGCTAGAAATTAAATTGCACATTTCACAGAGTGAAAGAAACGCAGACCAAAGTCACAAAGCCCTCGTCTAGAGATGAGAAAACCTTCATCCAGCTGGGCTCCATTCACAAACCAAAAACCTGATTACTAAAAAAACAAGGATGCACAATATTAAAAATCTGGCTGATACCAATTAATTATTTTGAATGTTATGGTCAATAACCACAACATGAACTGAGCTGCAAAGCATTAAACTGACTTATTGAGACACTACTGCTTTTTTAGAGCTGCTCTGAAGCAGAATATGAATATTGTCTCAAAAACAATAAAGTTTGCATCATCGATTCTGTTATCTTACTGCGTTTCACTGTAAAGCTGATTTGAAACAAACTGTATTGTATAAAGCGCCATAGAAATAAATGTGATATGATAACTAAAAAATGCCTGGAAATAAAATTATATAACATTTTGACTAAATCAATTAAAAACACTAAAAACATAAATCAGTCATGTTTAATGCCACAAGCGAATTTAGGCATCTCAATATGATAATATACTATATGAAAAAATGCATATTCATTCTGAGGTTTGCTAAAGATTTAAAGATAAAGATTTAAGTGTTATTAAAATATTTAAGTGTTTTTAAAGATTAATTTAAGTGAGTGTTAGATGAGGACAAAGGTGATCAAAATGTAAAAAAAAAACAGAAAAGGAGCACAAACTATTAAATATTCCAGATTGACTGATACTGATAAATAAAAAAATATATTTGGTAGCACTTAAAGCCTTTATGTATAATGCATAATAACGCTATTCATAATGTATTATATCTTTTCATAAATAATTGTATCCAAAGTGAACATGCATTATAATATTTGAAGGTCTGTTTGTCGTGTGTTTTAATGCATTATGCTTTCTAAAAGTGTAACAATGAATAGATAAGTGTTATAATGTATTATAACTGCGGTTACAATTATTCATGAGATTATACAAAGCATTACAATGCATAATTAATGCATTAAAACTTATTTTATAATGCATTATATATAACGTTTTAAGTAAAGTGTTACCATATATTTTAACAAAATATTGTGCATTTCTATAAAAACAACACTGAAGGACAGAGATTACAGGAAATGTAACTATATCATGTCATTACCATGTTATTACCATGTTATCACCATGTTATCATTATGTTATCATCATGTTATCATCATGTCATTAACATGTTATTATTATGTTATCATCATGTCATTACCATGTTATTACCATGTTATCACCATGTTATCATTATGTTATCATCATGTTATCATCATGTCATTACCATGTTATTATTATGTTATCATCATGTTATTACCATGTTTAATGCATTATATATAACGTTTTAAGTAAAGTGTTACCATATATTTTAACAAAATATTGTGCATTTCTATAAAAACAACACTGAAGGACAGAGATTACAGGAAATGTAACTATATCATGTCATTACCATGTTATTACCATGTTATCACCATGTTATCATTATGTTATCATTATGTTATCATCATGTTATCATCATGTCATTACCATGTTATTACCATGTTATCACCATGTTATCATTATGTTATCATCATGTTATCATCATGTCATTAACATGTTATTATTATGTTATCATCATGTCATTACCATGTTATTACCATGTTATCACCATGTTATCATTATGTTATCATCATGTTATCATCATGTCATTACCATGTTATTACCATGTTATCACCATGTTATCATTATGTTATCATTATGTTATCATCATGTTATCATCATGTCATTACCATGTTATTACCATGTTAGTTCAATGTACTAAAAAAGCTACTGTTCGATTCTTCTTCAGCATAGCTTGACATGTAGACAGAAATTCAGTAGACAGAAATGTGGCTGTGGTGTCTATGCGCAAACACCTTTGTGATTATTAATAAAAAATTAGAAACTAATTATCCTATACTGACTGATACTGGTAAATTAAAAATATATTTCACCAACATATCGTGCATCCCCATAAAGCACACAGAAACAACACTAAAGGACAGAAATGACCGGAAACGATACTATTATCATGTTATTACTGTGTTAGTACCATGTTATTAACATGGAAGTTCAAAGTACTTTAAAGAAAAGTATTGCAAAACTATACTGCTAATGGCCAAGGTATTTCGAAGGAGTTACAGTTTAGTAATTATTTTGTTAGCACATCTGTGTATTTGACTGTAATTTAACTTCAGCAGATGCGTGCATGAGTGTATTTGCGTTCAGTAATTCCTTCGCAACATTAGTCGCTGTGTATTAGTGCAGCTTCTTGCATCTCGACTCTTTGCAGTGACCGGTTCTGTCCATGAACTAACTTTGCTGTGCCAGTTAATTAAAAACGGCACAGAGCGAGTCGGTGTACACTAGGAGTTAGAAATGAGACGTCGCTGTCACTTAAGCCCCGAGCCGCATCTATTTATTAATGAAACAAGCAACAAATCCCTTCATTCTGCTCTCTGTGCATCGTCTCGCTGTCGGTGCGCTGACAGAAACAGCTCGATCCAAAACAAACAGCACACACAAACAAAAGCTCCTCCAGAGGACGGATGGATCTCTGAAATACAAAGCAAACACACTTGTGATTCATTTGGCATCGGATGCTTTCAGCGCTTGACAGGCGAACCACCCGAGCTGTCTGCGCATCCAAAGTAGAGCTGGCGGTTTGTTGACTGCGCTGTCTCGTTTCACGAGCCGATAAACGCACTCGGTTATGAACTCGCCCTTGTTTTTGACTCCTGAGGGCTCTACGTGAGCAACTTCTAGATAAAGCATTAAGCAGGAATCTCGACTAGCACTTGTGATATGATGGCGGTTGACAGAGTCGCTATTATCCGCCGGCGTTTGGCTGAACAGAGCCGATCTAGCGAGGTCAGCCTCTTTGACAGCTCATATAATAGCTTCCTCCGCGGCGGGTGAAGCGAAGGCCTGCCAGCAGCCTGATTAAACAGCTAATTCTCATTGGGTGCCGCAGATTAGTGTGTAATTGTTTTGGGAGAGCGGAGCTTCGCCTCTCTCTTCGCACCGGTCGCACGCATTCGCTGCCACCCAGATAAGATGCACTGTGTATATGGGCTCTTCCGCACTGAAGGTGAACTCGGTTGAGAGGCTGTAACGCTTCTTGTGTTAAGCCAAAAAGCTGTTTGCATGTTCAGGCGTCGGAGGAGTTCTTTGAAAGTGCTCGGTCCTGTCGGTAATGCGGCATATTGTGAGGATTAGTGCGTTTTACAGCCTTGGCAAAATCCCTCGTGCTAAATGAGTGTGTTGGTAAACACCAGCGCCGGAGGAGGAGGAGGAAGAGGTGATGGTTTTTCTTCATTTCAGGGTATTTTCACACTTTGTTCGTTTCAGGGCTCTGGCAAGAATTTTGGCTTATGCTATATTGTGAAAACGCGAAATTAATTGAGCCGAAGGGATTTCAACGGGTAAAATATTTCAGTGTATTTAAATTCATTATATATATATATATATATATATATATATACATATACATATACACATACATACATTAAAAATAAATACAAATAATTTGTATTCATTAATGTATATATATATACTCTAGCTTTATCTAGATATCTATCTATCTACACACACAAAGATATATAATAAATATGATATGATTAAATCTCATTAACACATTTACAGAAATGTTTATTCTCAAGCATCCAACTAAATATAAAACAAAAATAAAATAAATTATTCAAATAAAATAAAAAATAAATCAACATTAGTGAATGGAAAACAGACAGAGACCCAGTCAAGTTTTGAGTTTAGTTCTTTTAAAGAGTGAGTGTGAAAACCCTCTCAGACACATGAAGCAGGAACAGCGGGATCACGAGGACTCGAGAGTATCGTTTGCGTTTGCCGTTACTCTCAGAAAGAAATTATTTTATGATTGCAAAGGCGCAGCAACACCACTTACAACAGCAATTACACACTGCTGCTTTGACAGACGCTCTTCTGCTCTCTCTCACAGCTCATTTTACCAAATTACAACGACTGAGGAACCCGCTGTCACCAAATAATAGCCAATTTAATAAAAGTGGCAGAAGTGCAGCAATATTACAAGCACCAGCCTCAGATGAATATTGCTGCACACTCACATATATACAGCCAGCGACACCTCTGAACTTTAGCTGAGCTCACCGATCTGCCACAGCTCGAGCTGATGAGTTAGTCTCACACACAGTGTCTGTTCGCTGTCCTTTCCTTGAACCGCCAGCAAAATTGGGGGAACAGAGTGTGCAAAAGAAGCTGCCTCAATTTCCCACAATTCCCCTGGGCAGGACTCAGGCAGGCTGGCCGGTTTATCTCATGCTCCAGATTCGAAAGCAGTCTTACAGCTGAGATGCTGAAGGCTCGGTTCATCCAGATCCGGATGGATTTAATTTCACACTTTCATCTCAGACCTAATTAAGACATCAGGACAGAAAAAAGGGCCATTTAGACACGATCAGGCTTTAGGCTCGATGAACCGATTCCACGATAAGACAAATTCAACATGAAATATTAAACGCTCAGGGTCTGATGTACTGACGGTTAGCGGTAATAGTATCTGACAGCACTGAAGTCTCATAAAACAGCATCAAACTTTCATGCAGACTCAGTTACATCCTCTGCTTTCTAATGAACCGTCAGTCTGACTGAATTCAAGATAAATGCGGCTTCGAGGAACGCTCGCTCTCCTAAAGAGTCTCTTGATCGTCCGCTGGCAGATTGTATGTGTATTTAAAACATGGGGGTGTGAGGTAATTATACGGTGGAAACGCAGTAAAGTGTGTTGTCTACGCCTCGCACGCAATTAGAAAAGTCAAGCACCTTTTCAAAGAGCTCGCAGCCGTTTCTGTGGCATTGCAGCGCTGCCGTCTGTGATAAAACGGTTAGTGTGAGCAGATTTCTGCACTGCTGCTGGATGCATCTGATAGAAGACTTTTCTTAAGATTAATTTTCAAGATGTTTGCAAGAATGTTCCGAAATGCATTTCTCGCATGCACTTCGGAAATCAAATAGCTTCTTAAGATGTGCGCAGGCTGGCCGGTTTATCTCATGCTCCAGATTCGAAAGCAGTCTTACAGCTGAGATGCTGAAGGCTCGGTTCATCCAGATCCGGATGGATTTAATTTCACACTTTCATCTCAGACCTAATTAAGACATCAGGACAGAAAAAAGGGCCATTTAGACACGATCAGGCTTTAGGCTCGATGAACCGATTCCACGATAAGACAAATTCAACATGAAATATTAAACGCTCAGGGTCTGATGTACTGACGGTTAGCGGTAATAGTATCTGACAGCACTGAAGTCTCATAAAACAGCATCAAACTTTCATGCAGACTCAGTTACATCCTCTGCTTTCTAATGAACCGTCAGTCTGACTGAATTCAAGATAAATGCGGCTTCGAGGAACGCTCGCTCTCCTAAAGAGTCTCTTGATCGTCCGCTGGCAGATTGTATGTGTATTTAAAACATGGGGGTGTGAGGTAATTATACGGTGGAAACGCAGTAAAGTGTGTTGTCTACGCCTCGCACGCAATTAGAAAAGTCAAGCACCTTTTCAAAGAGCTCGCAGCCGTTTCTGTGGCATTGCAGCGCTGCCGTCTGTGATAAAACGGTTAGTGTGAGCAGATTTCTGCACTGCTGCTGGATGCATCTGATAGAAGACTTTTCTTAAGATTAATTTTCAAGATGTTTGCAAGAATGTTCCGAAATGCATTTCTTGCATGCACTTCGGAAATCAAATAGCTTCTTAAGATGTGCTGTGTGTTTTAAATAGTCACTTTTTCTAAATCTCTCATAACTGGTGTGTCTGTTGCATTCATTGTGCTCTCTCTAGAGTGAATGTGTCCGCTGTATGTCTGTGCTCATATGTTCTGAAAATTCTGTTGCAACTATAAAATCAAAAAAGTCATGTCACGCATAGCCATGAATGATTTACATGATCGATCACTGGTGTCACTTTACGGAGCAAGTCCACATCTCTAGTAGCAGTTATATGTTAAATATATAGACAGTGTTATGCTGTAATGCATAATATATAAAACAATAAATGCATTAAATATCTTACATTAGAGGATTAAAGACACGTTGGAGGTTATCTTATCATTAAGAGCTGATTTAGGATGATTTTCAAGAACATTATTTTCAGGAAGTCAGACTCTTCATTATAAAGTTATTATTATTGTACTCATCTAATAAAGTGGTCGTGTCTCTTCAGAAGACTTGGTTTAAAGTGTTTGATTCATATGTAGTGATTTTATTACACCTTTGTAATCTTTTTGGATTTTATAAGTTTTGGTCACCTGGACTTTCAACAGAGGGCCCGAAACCTCAGGTTTTAATGAAAAACATGAGCCAAAGTCATATGGGTTTGGAAAAACATGACGGGGAGTAAAAGATGACAGAATTGATAGAAAATAAGAAGAAAATAGCAGTTGCTAATAGACAGAATGCTCCATAAATCTGGCCTCAGGTGTGTGTGTGTGTGTGTGCGTGCGTGCGTGCGTGTGTGTGTGTGTGTGTGTGTGTGCGTGCGTGTGTGAGTGTGTGTGTGTGTGAGTGTGTGTGCGTGTGTGTGTGTG
>NW_015505450.1:648323-650432 GCF_001515645.1 Sinocyclocheilus grahami | reverse complement strand
GTGTGTGTGTGTGTGTGTGAGAGAGAGAGTGAGTGTGTGTGTGTGTGTGTGCGTGCGTGGTCATAATGAGTGTGTGTGTGAAGATAAGCCCTGTGGCATTTCTGTCTCTGAAGTGGCGCCTTTGAGCTCCATGAAAGCACCATGAGGCCATCGGTGTGTGTGTGTGTGTGTGTGTGTGAGATCATGACAGAAGAGTGTTATCACACCACAGCAGCAGCAGCAGCATGAGAATAAGACAGAGGGCAGTGTCTGTCATGCAGTCTGTGTTTGAGACGGACAGCTGGATTAATAACATGCAGACCGATCAGGATCAGACTGAGACGGTCTGTGGCTACGTCTGTGCAATATAGAGGCGTCAGTCCTGTTTTAGAGTTAATATACAGTTACATTCACATAGTGAATAAACAAATTGTCTGTGTTACATTTCCGCACTGTGTGAATAAAACACTACTTTTACATCAGGTCATGTGATCTGAACCGCATACAGTCAGCTAAAATAATCCATAATAACGCTTCCTCCAGTGAAAAAGTGCATCTGCTGTTGTCTCTCGCATCAAAATCCAGCCACACATGTGTTTAGAGCTGTTTAAACGCTGCTTGATCTGTGCAGATTTCTCTCCTGATTCACACCAGAACACTTTTTCACTGGAGGAAGCGTTATTATGGATTATGAACTCGTATTTGAGTTAAAAACGTCTTAATGCTGGATGTGTTTCAGCTTTTGTCTTCTCCAGATGTTAACTGATGGACTGGAGTGCTGTGGATTATTGTGATGTTTTTATCAGCTGTTTGGACTCTCATTTTGACGGCACCCATTCACTGCAGAGCATCCATTGCTGAGCAAACTTCCGGTAAATTACTATACTATTCAGCCTATACTAAAAAAAAAAAGCTTTCTGCTTCAAAATTTCATGTTTAATTCAATGCATTGCTTGCCATTTCCTTGTACTTATCTTTGAACTACACTAGCAATGTCACTGCAGTATAAGTCATTCCTTGTACATGAAAATAAACAGCTGCCTTTATATTTTAGGAAAGAGGTCATTATATCTGTGACATCAAAGAGTTTGAAAACCCCTGGCTTAAGTCACCAAATACCTTTAGTCACCACTCACTGTATTTGTAAGTAGTGCAGTTTTTAGAGTTCTTCCATATGTAACACAGACGTGCTTTCAAAGGGCGAGAGGCTTTCCAGAAAACTCTGCGTGCATTTTAGTTTCACCTCCTGGCTTTATCTTTACAAACACACACACACGCACACAGGCACACACATTCTTTAGTGTTGTCACATTTGCACTCATCAATCACTCTGTGCCTATATGTAGTGTGTGAGGAGGCAGCAGATAACCAGATGACTAATTAGGTGACACACAAGTGCACAACCCTGCAGTGACCTACACAAGCACATATCAGCATCCAGCTGAAAGCAGCGCTTTGATAAATGCATGAGTGAATGCAACACACACACACACACACACACACACAAACAGCACATGCTTTAATGAATAAAGCCGGCGGTAAATAAATATTGGTAGCTGTACGCATTGCAGTGACTCAAATGCACTGCAGCTCACCACAAGCTGATTTTAATGTTGTGTGTAAAACGAAGATTGATGAAATAGAAACATATATACGCCGTAGCGCTCAGTAATAACTAAAGCACTCATATATGCTAACTGCAATATCTCTCCCATTCGTTCGACTTCACAACCGACTGCATTTATCCTAATCAAGCATTTGCATTTTACAAGCTGACAGACGAACTCCGTATGTAAATAAGACAAATTCTGGCACGCAAAAATGGCAGGACTATAAATGCGAGTGGCGAATATTACATTATTCATGTAATAATGAAAACTAGCGAAATGCAAATACAATGTAAAACTCTTCAACAGACACTGATCCAGAAACAGCCAAAATCCTCTCCCTTAAAGGAACAGCTCACCCAAAAATTAAAATTTGCTGAAAATGTACTCACTTCATGGGAACAGATTTGGAGTGTGAATGGGTGCCGTCAAAACGAACGTCCAAACAGCTGATAAAAACATCACAATAATCCACAAGTAATCCACCCATCAGTTAACATCTGGAGAAGACAAAAGCTGAAAC
>NW_015505450.1:638284-648163 GCF_001515645.1 Sinocyclocheilus grahami | reverse complement strand
GGACGGCCTGAGGGTGAGCACATTTACAGCTCGTTTTCATCTTTGGGTGAACTGTTCCTTTAAGCGCTGTATACACAAAGCCTCCATTTATGGAAAGACCCTAATGAGTATTTCTCTCATGTTGTGACCTCAGGATGACCTTTTGACCTCTGAGATCAGGGTTTGAGCGTTGAGACGGGCTCCAGACCTCTGAACAGACGTCTCGAGGGTGTTCTGCTATGATTGACGTTCCTTGAAGATTTATCTTTGAACATTTTTCTGAAGACAGAGCAATGTGAGTATTAAGGGTCTGTGGGAAGGTTACTCTGAGAGGATCTGGTGGCAAGCCAGAGGCCTAACGACTGATTTCCGATTTCTCTGCTTCCTGGCGGAAAGAAACGTCAAAGCATGCTTTATCTACACTGAAGCGGATTGGCGAGAGGTATAAGCAGTCGAAAAACTAGGACAAAGCATGTGGGAAATAATAAATTCTTTGAAAGCTGCGTCTGTCTGACTGACAACAAAGAACTGTGATTTGCTCTCAGAGGAGGAGACGATTCGCCGTGATCCTCATTTAACACAGTAAAGTGTTTATCACAGTTAAAACAAAATCCACACAGATCTAAATTAATTACGCATTAATGCATAAAACACAAGAATATTCAACAAGAAATGTAGCTTATGCTTAATCGACAACATTTGAGATCAGTTACCTAATTCATCTTTTTAAAGTAGGACTACTTTTCTAGGCAGATGAATTTATAGTAGTGCATTTCCAATGTAATTTCAATGCTGTCTAGAATCCTTGCATATATTATGCAAAAAAAAAAGTTTATCAGGTCGACATGGTCGTGTTATAAATTGAAGGAAAAGTGCAATTGTGCTTTTTAGTCACACTAGTTTTGTGTTAACTTTAACTAGTGACCAATACATTTGATTAAGAATCAAAAATCATCTGACACAAATTATCAAATCAAATTATATATAATCTTTAGGGAATATTACAGATATCAGGTGATCAAGTGGAATGGCTACATGTTATGTCACACACTCACTCGTATTTTTATTGATTTTATATATATATATATATATATATATATATATATATATATATATATATATATATATATATATATACACACACACACACACACAACTGAACTGAATATATAACTTATGTATATATTACCTGCGAGGTAAATAAGCAATGAACCCCTGTGATGCTAATTCAGTCATACATCCATCCAGACAGAGAGGAAAGCCTGTGTGTACCTGTGGAGGATCTAGAGACGTGGGAATCTCTCCTGGACGCTCCGCTGCTCGTGTCCTCTCGACTAATGCAGTCATAACAGAGCAGTGCTGCTCCACACACACACACACACACACACACACACACACAGGACAAAAAAAGGAAAAGAAAAAGGAAAAGGAAAGGAACACCTTTCAAGAACCGATGCACAAAAATCTATCTGCTGGATATTTTATTTGTCAAAAAAATCCAAATAACTCTGTTGAACAGCCATGTTTAGTTATGTTTAGTTACACACACACACACACACACACACACACACACACACCCATCTCCAGAGAGATAAGGGAGAGTTCACCCAAAAATAAAAATTCTGTCCTTTTCTCACCCTCATGTTGTTCCAAACCTGTGTGAGTTTCTTTCTTCTGCTGAACACAAAAGATGATATTTTGAAGAATGTTGGTCACCAAACAGCTGACGGTAGCCACTGACTTCCATAGTATTTTCTTCCACACAATGGAAGTCAATGGCTACCAGCAACTGTTTGGTTACCAGCGTTCTTCAAAATATCATCTTTTGTGTGAACCAGCGTAATGAAATACATTCAGGTTTGGAACAACCTGAGGGTGAGTAAATGATGACAGAATTTACATGTTTGTGTGAACTGAAATGAGCCGTTCCTGAAGCCTTGACTGATGAACAAAGCATTCAGAGAGAGAGGAAGCAGAAAATCTCCCAGCATTCCCAGACACAGGCGGATCCAGCAACGGCTGAGATATTAAAATGAGCCTGTTTAGACATTCAAGTTGATTTGCAATGAAAATGTTTGAGAATTTACGCTCCAACCTATTCAGTAAAGAGTGAGACCTCCACCAGTGAGAAACTAGGATTTAATTAGCAATCACAGCCAAAACACAAAAACACAAAAATGAACTTTCAGCAAACACATTCAATAAATGTCAAAGAGAAAATGCCCTAATTTATATAAACGATGCCGCAGTTACACTAGACTTTGAGCGTGCATCATTTCTACAAACTCTGCAATGGTCGTATAATATGACGACACACTCAGTGGCGTCTTTTTTAAAAGAATACAAACAAAATACAACAACATGCACTTTACTGCAACAACGCAGTACTGCAGATTTAAAGTTTGCTTGCTTTTAATTCAATTTTAATTTCTTCTACTGGTCACATGTTCACATGACACAAATTCATAGGTCAGAGTTCATCATTTCGCATGAGCTTGTGTTTCCGATATTTGCATGCATATAACTGGAAGTGTAGTATGACCATCGCTTGAGTTGAAAACTGCAGTATTTTACTAAATATTTTGCTACAAAATGCCACACAGGGGTTCGAACGAACCACTGCATGAATCCTTTTTAACCAGTTTATTTATATTAATCATCTAGATGAACCAATTCACTAAAATGAAGCACTACAACACTGCAAAAAAACTCTTTAGTAGAAAAGCTAGTGTTTTGGAGACAGCTGAGAAACTAAGTTAGTAGCCTCACTACTTGAGTTAGTAACTCCCCAACATCACCCACCGCCACCAACAGAACCGGACACAGGACTTGGACATATTTCTGACTGTTCAGTATTATTAATGACTACTGGAAAAACAACAATCACAAATATATAGCTGAACCTGCGAAGGCTTTGGATATGCGGTCTTTCTTCCACTCCCAGGGCTGGTCGTACTCCTCCGGCGGCCTCTCGTCGTCCTGCGGTAATCTGCTCTCGCGGGAACACACACCTCCGTCTGGATCTCCTCCGTTCTCCTCCGGCTCGTACGGAGTGTCGTATAGAGGAAGCTGCCGGACCGGACCGTCTTTAGGAGCGCGACCGCCTCGGATTTCTGCCGAACGAAGACAGGAGATGACAAAATATCAACAGTCTGTGCTGGTTTCAGGATGCTTTTCTATTTAACACTTTTATGCATTTAGCAGGCACTTTTATACAAAGGGACCTACATAAGCAATTCATCACAGAGCCAACAATATTCATGGTTTATAATGCCAGGTTTATTTGAAAGCGAGAATAGGAAGCAATTTTAGCAACCAAATTAATCAACATACACTTACATTTAGCTGCAAGGTGCCTGTTTCAGACAGTTTCTCGTAATACATTCAGGCTTGGTTCATACTAAGTGCTTAAAAGTTTCAGTGAAACTAACAAAAAACAAGCCCAAAACACCTGAACATGCTGTGTTTAATGGTCAGGCCTGCGGCACTCAGAGGAAACCATCTCCGAAAACACAACACCGAGTCTCATCTGAACACAACAGAGAACAGCCTGAGACATACCAGAGACAAACCAGAGCTCACGTCCTGCAAAACGTCCTCCTAATGAGTGTGTGTGTGTGTGTGTGTGTGTGAGTGAGTGAGTGAGTGAGTGAGTGTGTGTGTGTGTGTGTGTGTGTGTGAGTGTGTGTGTGAGAGTGAGTGTGTGTGTGTGTGTGTGTGTGTGTGAGTGTGTGTGTGAGAGTGAGTGTGTGTGTGTGTGTGTGTGTGTGTGAGTGTGTGTGTGAGAGTGAGTGTGTGTGTGTGTGTGTGTGTGTGTGAGTGTGTGTGTGAGAGTGAGTGTGTGTGTGTGTGTGTGTGTGTGTGAGTGTGTGTGTGAGAGTGAGTGTGTGTGTGTGTGTGTGTGTGTGTGAGTGTGTGTGTGAGAGTGAGTGTGTGTGTGTGTGTGTGTGTGTGTGAGTGTGTGTGTGAGAGTGAGTGTGTGTGTGTGTGTGTGTGTGTGTGAGTGTGTGTGTGAGAGTGAGTGTGTGTGTGTGTGTGTGTGTGTGTGAGTGTGTGTGTGAGAGTGAGTGTGTGTGTGTGTGTGTGTGTGTGTGAGTGTGTGTGTGAGAGTGAGTGTGTGTGTGTGTGTGTGTGTGTGTGAGTGTGTGTGTGAGAGTGAGTGTGTGTGTGTGTGTGTGTGTGTGTGAGTGTGTGTGTGAGAGTGAGTGTGTGTGTGTGTGTGTGTGTGTGTGAGTGTGTGTGTGAGAGTGAGTGTGTGTGTGTGTGTGTGTGTGTGTGAGTGTGTGTGTGAGAGTGAGTGTGTGTGTGTGTGTGTGTGTGTGTGAGTGTGTGTGTGAGAGTGAGTGTGTGTGTGTGTGTGTGTGTGTGTGAGTGTGTGTGTGAGAGTGAGTGTGTGTGTGTGTGTGTGTGTGTGTGAGTGTGTGTGTGAGAGTGAGTGTGTGTGTGTGTGTGTGTGTGTGTGAGTGTGTGTGTGAGAGTGAGTGTGTGTGTGTGTGTGTGTGTGTGTGAGTGTGTGTGTGAGAGTGAGTGTGTGTGTGTGTGTGTGTGTGTGTGAGTGTGTGTGTGAGAGTGAGTGTGTGTGTGTGTGTGTGTGTGTGTGAGTGTGTGTGTGAGAGTGAGTGTGTGTGTGTGTGTGTGTGTGTGTGAGTGTGTGTGTGAGAGTGAGTGTGTGTGTGTGTGTGTGTGTGTGTGTGTGTGACTAATACATTATTAAAACCAAAAGTTGTATCTGTTAATACTTTTTATTTTACTTTAAAAAACTTATTATATGCTGCCCAATGTGCAAACAGAAGAATGTAAATAAGGTTAATATATACATTACATTCTACAACTTGCCCACCATAATAAAGTAATTTAAAAAAACCCACTAAAGACAGACTAAACATATGCATTTATACTTAACTGGAGTAGTAATTAGATACATCTATACCCTATTACAACAGTCCCTTTACAGCTGCTACTCTCATAAAAACACATTTACTTGTTACATACAGCATCTTCAACATGCACTTAATATCCAACAAAATGCATATTTAACATTACACAGTCAGAATGATCACACTCCTGTTCTATTGCGCTCCATCTGTTTGATGTGCATTCGCACAACGGCTCGTTCAGTGACACTTTTGATTAGTATCAAATTTTTCGATTAGTTGTTGCAGACTCAAAGTTGGCTGTATAACACTTCATACTGATGAAGAACAGCAAACACACTGCAGTCCTGCATCACTTTCAGAAGTGTAGCTCTGTGCTTGACCTCCAGGGGTCACTGGAAACTGGACTGCAGATATCTGTCACCCCTCACTACAAATCACAGAAATCATGTGTCACTCCAGTATGCGGTTTGTCCATCACTCTCTCTAAAAGCGCAAGCATCTCTCTCTGGTTCTCTGGGGTGGCATGAAGCTGTTAGCAGGCGTGCTAATGGTATGGTATAATGCAGAGACGCTCATGGAATGAAATATAACACCACAGCGCTGCATAATTGCCTCTCTGCTCAAGGGAGCTCTTGCGGAAAAATGAGAAAAGTGTAGAGACTAGAGAAAGATCTTCATATAAGCCCTGCTTGCAGAAGCCTGGATCGTTACATTACACTCTTAACTAGTGATGCACCAAAATTTCGGCAATAAAAAATGTTTTGCCCCAACAGCAATTTTAGGTTTTGGCAAAAATGGTATTGGAGGCTCAAAATCTGTGTCTATTTCATGCGCAATGTGGCAAACAGGTACATGACAGCTAGTTCTGGACTTATCATTTTTAATCTATACTATGGATTCTTAAATCTAAAGATCGGTCTTTTAGTCTATGCTGTTTTCTGTTGATGCATGAACTTCACGAATCATTATTTGTAGCCCCTGCCATCCAAAAATCGCAATAAGCTTTGTTCCGTTACTGTTAATATGAAACAAAGTCTCAAGTTTCATATTTTATCATGACAATCAACAAATGTGGTTTTGTGGCTCTTTAATGTGATGTTAATGTGATCATCTCTTCGTTTACTACTAGTTACAGCAGCAAATAAACATGAATGAACATCAGAAACAGAACAACTTCCTGAAATAAAGTCACAAATCATGTAAACGTTCAATCAGTGTTTCAACCACGTCAATAAAACAGCTTGAGAGCAATAACATCACAAAACGTCAGAAACCTCAGGACAGACATTCAATCTCTGTAAACTCAATAGTCAGCTAGAAAAAATAACTATTCAAATGAACATTTTGATAAATATATACATAATAAATATTCATAATATTTTTACTTAACCTGTCAGTGATGCCTTCATTATTTAATGCATGTTTGAATAAATTTGTCATGAAAACAACTTCACAAATTGAAGCAGAAACATAATTCTATCATTAAAAACTTGATATAAAAACTGCCATATGTGCAGATTAAATCTTTGTACAAGTTTGTATTTGGGTGTTTAATCTGATTATTTAATTAATTAACAGATAGACAGACAGATAGATAGATAGATAGATAGATAGATAGATAGATAGATAGATAGATAGATAGATAGATAGATAGATAGATAGATAGATAGATAGATAGATAAGATAAATGACAGAATGAACAAATGAGCGAGCGAACAAACGAGCAACAGAATGATGTATGGAATGATAGATAGAATGACAGAATAAAGGATTAATGGATGGAATGATAGAATGATAGAAGAAACATGGATGGATTGAACAATAGATAGAATGACAGAATTGGTGATGGATGGATGGATGGATGGATGGATGAAACAATAGATAGTATGATAGACCAACAATGGATGGATGATGGAACGATAGAACAACAGAATAAAAAATGGATGGATAGAATGCTAAAAGAAACAATGGATGGATGGAACAAACGATAGAATGCTAGAAAAAAAACTATGGATGGAACAATAGATAGTACAACAGAATAAATGATGATGGATGGAACAATAATGCTACAAGAAACAATGGATGGATGGAACAATAGATAGAATGATAGAATGAATGATGGATGGATGGAATGATAGAATGATGGAAGAAACAATGGATGGCTGAATGGATGAAACACCAGATCGTACAATAGACCGAGAATGGATGGATAATGGAATGATAGAAAGACAGAATAAACAATGGATGGAACAATAGATAGACATAGATAGATATCCAGCATGCCAGAGCGAATTGCAGAAGTTATGAAGAACAAAGGTCAACAATGTAAATATTGACTCATGAAACGTGGAAAAATAATCTACAAATACTGAAGCAGCAAACTTTGCAAAACACAAAATGTATGTCCCTGCCAAAACTTTTGGCCACGACTGTACGCTAGAACACATGACGGATGGATGATGGAATGATAGATGGACAGATAGCATATTTTCTTCAGGAATTGTAAAGGTCTAGTTCTGGACTGGATTCAGTGCTGCAGGCTGTGTTTTCTGGCTCTCGTCCGTGTGTCGATGAACCTCCTGAGGACAAACCCTGAGTCTGTTTGAGTCGCTCTGAGACTCTGACGACATCGAAGTCTGATCCCAGTCACTCTTTCTTCAGCTGTAGCTACACGCTCAGCTTTTCCATGTCAGCAGCCTGTGCTGAATCTGCTCCTCACCTCTCCGTTTCCTCCGGCTCAATCCCCGAAGAGGAGAAAATAAGATGTTACTGACTGGAAATTTCTAAAAGCGGCTCTATGTCGGCCAAGTCCTCGGGCACACGAGTGTGTGTTTGGATGAAATCAAACTCTGCATCAGGTCACACCTGCTCTCCTCACCTCTCCAATCATTTGAATAAATTATTACCGGAAGCACTTCACCGCTGCATCCATTCACCCTCCTGCAGGGCATTATGGGAGCAAACATTAAACACATGAAACAAACACCCCTCCTCCTGCAGCCCAACGCCATCCACCATCTCAGCCGAAGATATTAAACGCTTACAATCTTCGGTTTGACACCCGAAATGAGCGTTTTGCCTCACCAGCAGGTGAACTGAGGAAATGTTCAATACAGCATGTCAAATATGTTTAGATTAGCACAGGACTACAGTTCAGTAAGTCTAGAACCAGTCCAACTGATTCAGTCAGTGAGTTGGCTGTAATAATGATTCGAAACAACAAGTCTGTTCGACAGATTCATTAAAAAAAGAATCAGATCATAAGAGTCACTATTTTGTGAACTGGCCTACAATGCAATAAAATGACATCTTTACTGTCTTTCTGTTTGTTGTCCTTGTATTTTATTATTATTTTTTTGACTCTCATCAAATGTGGGTCAAAGACGAGACCACGTACCATTCTGGTGTCCGCATCAAATTCAGTTTACAAAAGTGATTTTATATACTGTAAAGTCTCTACTTTAATGTTTCAAATATCATCTGTGAAAATAAAATGTCAAAATATAGGTGAAATATTGTTGAATCGAAATATAATGAAACTGTCATGAAACTCTAGATGGCGCAGGCTGATGGATCCTTAACGTAAACTGATGATATTATTAGCATTAAACGACTTGTCACAAGCTGATTGGTTAAAGTTGCATGCACAGCCAATGCGCTTGTTGCTTTACATTTAAATGGCTGATTAGCATTCGCTTGAGCATTGCAGCGTGCTTTAGAGTTCCTCTGAAACCCTCCACCTCCCCCAGCTCCACCTGTATAGATCTGCTACGGGTTATTTATACGCTATTTGTGCAGCAGCAGTATGTCTTAAATACTCACAGCACCACATCTGCGCATGTATTGGCAGTAGCAAGTTCCTGTACTTGCTTGCAGCAGCAGCAATAATCTACAAATACAGCAATAACCAACAGCAGCAGTGTAGCAGACTTATTCCGCCAAGACCAAATACATTAACATTGTCATATTCATTACCATGCTAAAATCTTCAGAGAGTTCTCATGACATATATATATATATATATTACCTCAGCATTACTTCTGCACAATAAAAGTGCACTCAGCACAAAATTAGTTATAATTTAGCATACTTTAAGTATGCCAGTTTAGAATACCAAAGGTACTATTGCAGGTTTTTGTAAGCACATAAATATGTAGATGTATTTGTAGTACACTTAGCACAAAATAATTGTATTTCAAATACATTTTAGTATTTGTTTTTTCCACTAGGGTACACTGAATTAAATTTTTACTCTAAATCAGGGTATAAAATGTATGACAGTCATTATTTTTAGCTTAGAAAAAAATAACATTTAAGAGGACACATCTAATGTACAGAGGACAAAATTCAAGCCATGTTAAACTTTGATTGTTTTGATGCTTGAAAACCCCTTTTGGTCTCTGACCCGTGTACAAGACACCTGAGACGACACTGATGACGGGGAGTCTCATCGATTTGGTACATAATACCATCAAATCAATAACGCACTGCACACACTTACACTGTGGGATGCAGAAAACAGAAAAGCGGCAGTTTTTGTAAGTTGGACTGAAGTGGTTGGCCCTTCTGAGTCTGTAGCGTTTGTCCAGCTGCCTGCTTCCAATGAGAGCAGCGAGAGAGACTGACTGTCAGAGATAGCGCTGTAGGTCTCTCTGGATCTCATGTGTTCATGCTGATAACACACTGGAGAGAGACAGCCAGCTTCAGCCAGTGAAATATTTAACATTAGAAAATATGCTATATTGGGTTGAATCATACTGGTATTGGATTGGATTTGCAACAAATGGTGCACAGAAGTATATTTGGGTGACTGATTTTATAACTTTAAATATATGTAATATAGAAGTAAAATTGATGATCTGAACTGACATTCCTTTTCTTTCCTGGTGTCTCGATAATGTAATAAAAGCCAGGTCTTATTAAACTCAAAACAGTCATTCAAACAGCATAAATAATGATGAATGTAATCGGACAGCAGGTACAATGCTACAAGTTTTTAGTCCCAAAAATAATTAAAGATCAA
>NW_015505450.1:605275-627775 GCF_001515645.1 Sinocyclocheilus grahami | reverse complement strand
CACATCTCGCAAAGCAACAGATTAAATAATGTCACACACAAGACTAACACGTTCATGAAGTGTGAGAATGACTAACTCTGCTCTCTGCCAGTAGAGCGGCTGTCCTGGCTCGTTCTCCTCTCTCACAGCGGGAATCTGCGCCAAGCATCAGTCGGCAACCCGTTTACTTTTACTGCCAACCTCCCCAAAGAGCAGCTAATGAAGGCTACGGGCCGCACGGGATGTTTTTACAGCGTGCCCTTCATCATGAACACACGCTTTCACACTGAAAATGTTCAAGTTCTGATCCGCTGGGCAAAACTGGCCTGAGACGAGGAAACTTTCACTGAGGCATGCGTTGGCCTGAAGAGTCATGCTCTACACAACTAACCATAACACACATCAGCCAGCGAGGGTTTGATGAACACATGACGAGGAGTGAGCAAAGCTGTGCTCATCTCACACTGGTGCCAGCAGAGCACTGCTGGATGAAGAGAGCTAGCAAACACACATCTCCTCTCACAGCGGTGCTAACAGTGCTGCACGCTTCAGGATAAACAGCCCTACATATATTTAGTCCAATTATAACCTGAATGAAAATGCATGGCTACTCAAAGTGCCTTTTTATTCTCTTAAATAAAATAAAATAATAAAATAAAATTATTTTATTTTATTTTATTTCAATTAAAAATTAAAGACAATGAAATAATTGTATTAAATTGAATTTCAATTTAAATAATGTACAATAAAATAAATGTATTTACATTAATTTCAATTAACAATCAAATCAAATAAATAATTTTATTTCATTTAAATTAAAATAAAATAAACTACAATAAAATAACATATTTTTATTTTATTTTATTTAAATTTAAAATACAATAAAATAAAATAATTGTATTTAATTTCATTTCAATTAAAAATCAAATCAAATCAACTAAATAATTTTATTTAATTTCAATTACAATAAAATAGCCTACAATAAAACAAAATTATTTGATTTGATTTCATTTCAATTAAAAAAATTTAATTTAATTAAATTCTGGTGTCTGTAAGATAAATAAAAAAAGTTTTGGAAAAGCCTTTATACTATAGCCTATAAATTTCATTTAATTTCAATTTAAATAATATAAAATAAAATAATTGTATTTAAATTCATTTCAATTAAAAATCAAATCAAATCAGCTAAATAATTTTATATAATTTCAATTACAATAAAATAACCTACAATAAAACAAAAGTATTTGATTTGATTTCATTTCAATTAAAAAAATTTAATTTAATTAAATTCTGGTGTCTGTAAGATAAATAAAAAAAGTTTTGGAAAAGCCTTTATACTATAGCCTATATAAGTAATACTGTGAAATATTTTTACAGTTTTTAGCTGTTTTCTCTGTGAATCTCTGTTAAACTGTAATGTATTTCTGTGATGTGCAGCTGTATTTTCAGCATCATTCCTCCAGTCTTCAGTGTCACATGATCTTCAGAAATCAGTATAATATGCTGATCTGCTGCTTGAGAAACATTTCTGATTGTTTTCTGAAAAAAAAGAACAGCATTTATTTAAAATATAAATCTTTTGAAACATTATAAATGTCTTTACTATAACTTTTGATCAATTTAATGCGTCCGTGATGAATAAAAGTATTGATTTCTTTCAAAAGAAATAAAAATACTTTTGAACACTAGTGTAAAGGATTTTGCATGTGGTCTCTCAGTGAAAGCACACACAGATCGCTTGTGAAATCACAGACTCAGGAGAGCCGCTGACAAACTGCATCAGGATCGATCGGCCCGTTCCGGTTTCCATCCATCAGTGTGATTGAGCCGAGACACGACAAACACACATCAACACACACACCAGCAGAGAGAAGCAAGATTCCTCCTCATCTGTATGACTGAACCTCCAGACACAAGACACTTTTCAATTTAGAAACGACTGTAGTGAAGCTTCAATAACTCGCCACTACAAAGAGAGGATGAAACAGAAATGGATCAATTATCTTGATCAATCAAAGCCAAGGTTATCAATCAACAGTCTACTAACAATAACGTTCAGTCTCTTCTGCTCAGCAGGGCTGCATTTATTTGATCAAAAATACAGCAAAACAGTGAAATATTATTAGAAATTAAAACTGTTTTCTCTGTGAATCTCTGTTAAAGTGTAATGTATTTCTGTGATGCGCAGCTGTATTTTCAGCATCATTCCTCCAGTCTTCAGTGTCACATGATCTTCAGAAATCAGTATAATATGCTGATCTGCTGCTCGAGAAACATTTCTGATTATTATCAATGCTGAAAACAGTTGTGCTGCACAATATTTTTTGTGGAAACTGTGATGCATTTTATTTTTCAGGATTCACAGAAAATTCAGAAGAACAGCATTTATTTGAAATAGATATAATTTAGAACATTATAGAAGTCTTTACTGGCACTTTTGATCAATTTAAAGCATTCTTGATTAATAAAAGTATTAATTTCTTTAAAAACATACCATACTGTAGTCTGGGGTCAAAGGTCTCTGGATATCCACTCCTGCTGACTACACTCACACTCACACGCACACGCGCACACACACACACACAGATGCGCACACACGCACACACTCACACACACGTGCACACACACACACACACACACACATTCACGCACACACACACTCACACTCACACTCTCACACACACACACACACACACACACATGCACACACACACACACGCACGCACGCGCGCACACACACACACACACACACACACACATTCACACACACACACACACTAACGGTGATAATCTCACATGGGGACGTAAATTCTTCAGCGCTTGCTGCGTCGCTCCTTCACGCCCCTCTCTCCGTGTGTTGTTTTTGGCCGGCCGCTCAAATAGCACAGCGCTGAGGAGTCAGATCTCTGAATGAAAGACCCTCGTCAGGCTGGAGTAACACACCTGACCTCAACTTGACTCACACTGCATTCACTGCCATGATTCTGTGCTCCACAGCTTACTTTCTGCTAACTCTGGGGTCATGAATCTCCAATAATTCTAACAGGTTCCTCAAGACCGCTGCGCAAGTCTGATCTGCAATTACTGGAAAGGTTGCTGGAGGTCCTTTCTAGCAAAGAAAGCTCAGCCAGCTAAGAAATCCAAAGCTTTGCATTAGTTTTCCACCGTGCACTGTAAATGTTCAATAAAGAGATGCATGCATCAGTTTTGTATTAAACAACACACACACACACACACACACACACACACACTCACACCCACACATTCACACACACACACACACACACACACACTAACGGTGATAATCTCACATGGGGACGTAAATTCTTCAGCGCCCCATGTACAGATGGATAGAGAGGTGTGCTCTTATTTTACCCTTCAACGCTCCTCTTTCAGTGTTTGCACCAGCAATAAATCAGAACAACATGGTACACTTTAAAATAAAGGTCCTTTTTTTTTGGCATCTTTAACATCCATGGGATCTTCCCATCGCACAAATGGTTCTTTATAGTGAAAAACTGTTAGTATTTGTTTTTTCTCTTCTTCACACAAGAAAAACATGGTTCTTGTAAGAACTGATCACTTAAAGGTTCTTTGGGAAACAAAATGAAAACTATGCCATCACTGTGAAAACCCCGTTTTTAAAGAGTGTAAGAAAAATGTTTATGCCTTAAACAGTGAAGTAACTGTGACTATTTTTCATAATTGCAACTTACAACATTTTCCACCTTTACGACCTCACAACTGCATATTTTTTCTTTTAAAACAATTGTGACTTTTATAAATCTATATATCTATCTATTTATACTAGAGCTGTCGATTTAATGTGTTAATTTGGTGCAGATTAATTTAGGAAAAAAATAACCTATTACAATGATTAGGCAATATGCAGTTTCACAAACGAAAATAGCTCCAATCTAAGCCTCAGCAGAACTGTTCTTCCTTTCCGAGCAACACACAACGCTGATTCATTACCGAATGAATCCACATTTTTGAACAAACTGAGTGAGCGAATGATTCAATGACTCGAATAATTCATGAAGACAGTCACGTGCTTCGTTTCTAAATATTTTTCAGCCATTTGAACAAATCCGTTGAATGACTGAATCAATGACTCACTCATTAAGACAGTGACTTGCTGCCACCTACTGGTGGTTTTAGTTTCATGTTTAGAGTACCATTGCATTAAACTAAATCTATTAATTTTCAATATTTACTTTTTTTTAACCATGAATACCCATTTACTATATTTATGCATTTTATTTTTTCAAATATTTGTTTTTAAAACTACTTTTTATTAACGCTTTTCTCATTTCACACAATAATGGCTATCTTTTGGGGGGTCATTTCTCAGCCAAAATTAATGCCCAATTAGCTTGCAATTAATTTGGTTAATTAATCAGCATATTATGTAATTAGACTAAACATTTTAATCATTTGACAGCCCTAACATAACCATATATATATATATATATATATACAATCTATACACAAACACACAGTCTGTCTGTTTTCATTCTCCACATTGCTCTGGACTGAAGAAGGAAAGTGTTCGCTGCTAAAACACAGCTTGCTCTTGAACACTCAGAAAGCACATATGGCCCTGAGAGAAAACGGAGGATATAGACAGGAAACTTCCATTATAATGACTTCTAGGGCTTGTCAGTGTCTAAATGTGTTACAACAATAGCCTCTGATGTGATGTGTGAAGGTCTGCAGTTTCCAAGCGGCAGAGGTTGAGTTTCTTTGTCGTCCCTTTCACAGCATCCATTAATAACACTCATTAGGCATTCCCAATCTATCTGAGCAGCAAACTGAAATGCTGTCGCTTCCTACTGCTTCAGCATCAGACAATGATCCCACATCAGTCAGCGTACTGCAAACAGAGCAATGCAATTAGACAAAAAGCCATTTGATCAGTGAGACTGTAGTGCAGGTTAAAGAGCCAATTCATCACATCTGCCAGACTGGAAAATTAGCCATATTGAGTGATTCTGCTTGCACTTCCATGTGATGATGCAGGTTAAAATGCATCTCAAGCTTTCTAGCATTTAAAGTAACTTTTTTCCCTGGAAACTGAGTAGCACTGAAGCACCAGAAGCATCAGCGGTACTTAGTGTCTGAAGTGGAAAGAGCCGAGGATGCTGGCCCTATATGTTTTAGCTTTGATTGAATTAGGTGCATGAATGGCACTCTGTAGGAATAAAAAGCTATTTATTAGTGAATACTGTGGGTTTCTGAAGAACTCCGGCTTTATAGAGAAGCACACTGCTGGCCATGTCTCTCAAACTCCTTTTCTTGAAACTCTTAATTGTAAAAAATAAAAATAAAAATAAATTAGATTAGTGCATGTGATCGAGACATGATTCTTGGTGCTCATGCATACTATGCAGGTTCAAATCAAAAACCCATGCTGCCCTCCACTAACTAACCTATCAAAAAACAAAATGTTAAAAATATGAGACACCTAGAATAAAAATGCATTACAGGTGGAATCTATAAATCACAACAATGAAAATGTTGTCACCCATGGCTCTTCCAAGATGAGTTTGCTTCTTCATTAGATTTGGAGAAATGTAGCATTGCAGTGAATGGGTGCCGTCAGAACGAGAGTCCCTGGAGGAAGCCTTATTATGGATTATGGACTCGTATTTGAGTTAACAACGTCTTAATGCTGGATTTGTTTGAGATTTTGTCTTCTCCAGATGTTAACTGATGGACTGGAGTGCTGTGGATTATTGTGATGTTTTTATCAGCTGTTTGGACTCTCATTCTGACGGCACCCATTCACTGCAGAGCATCCATTGCTGAGACACTGATGCAGTGCTATATTTCTCCAAACCTGATGAAGAAACAAACTCATCCTGATCTGGGATGACCTGAGGGTGAGCACATTTTCAGCTAATTTTCACTTTCAGGTGAACTATTCCTTTAATGCGCCGCAGAAAGATGAAGTTGGAGAAGCAACACGTGGAAATGAAGGACCCCAGCAGACCCACTGGCTCAGATTCTGTGCGCCGGGCACTCTGAGCACACAACAGGAATATGGCTAATTTGTCCGCTTGTTTGGATAATCCACCATCTGCTCTAGCAGGCCTCGGACACACTCTGAGCTTCCCAAAGCTTGGAACGGATGCAGAATTACACCATCTGCAGCCCGAAGGCAATAGAAATGTGTTTCATAACTCTGCATGTCTCCTGTTGCAAAGACTAGATTGAAAAACAACTAGCAATAAATGATGTATTATCATACTGAGAGACAGGGAACAAAGTCAAAGTCAATCTGGTAAGTGAAATTGAACGGGAAAATTCGCCCAGAAATGATCACTCTGTCGCTCCAAGCCAGTATGAGCTTGTTTCTCTGCGGAACACAAAAGAAGAAGAAAGTGCAAGAAAGAAAGTCATATGGGTTTGGAACGGCATGAGGGCAAATAAATGATGAATAAATAAAACTTTATTTTTGGAGTAAACTATTCCTTAATTCATTAGTTCCTGAAGCTACTCAAGGAGGTCTGTGAAGAAATAAAATATAGAACTTGTGTTTTCATGACATTTCTTACTACTAATTTCTGAAGTAAAGATCTGTTATAATGCTTAACATTATTATATAACATTAGGGGATCCATGATTTCCACGATGCAAAAAAAACTCAAAGGTCTCCACAACACACCAAAATAAGTTTAACTTGAAGAAATTATGACAGAAATATATTAATATTGTATAGTAGAATGTTCTTCTCAAATAAATACAAATAATAATAATAATTCTAATGATAATTAAAAGTTCTAGAATCATTGGAATTGTTATACAAACAAGCCCTTACAATTTTTGATAAAAACAATTTAGTTTTCAACATTGTCAAGTATAACTTGCTTAGCTGAGAAAACCTCATTAAGTTTATAAATGTTTGTTTAGTTTATAATATTATGTATGGTTTAGCTCCTGCTCCTCTGGCTGATTTGATCTTACAATTTTTGATAAAAACAATTTAGTTTTCAACATTGTCAAGTATAACTTGCTTAGCCGAGAAAACCTCATTAAGTTTATAAATGTTTGTTTAGTTTATAATATTATGTATGGTTTAGCTCCTGCTCCTCTGGCTGATTTGATTCTATTGAAAACAGAGTAACTAGAGGTGCAGCTAGAGCTGATTGCATAACTCCACGAAGGAAAACTTCATTTGCTCGAGCTGTTTTTCATTCAGAGCATCACATCAGTGGAATTCTATTCCACGTCAATTATAGAATGCATATTGCTTAATTCATTTAAGTATAATTTAAAAAAATGGCTTCTTCATAATCAACAATGTGAACATTAATGTTGCTTTATCCATTATTACTTTTAATAATTTTTAATAAAATAGTTTACCTATAATAATATCGTCTTTTTTCCTATATTGTCATTTTGTATAATGTGTTGTTTAATTGTATTTTAGAGAGTTGTTTATCGTTTTTGGTTGTATTTTGTTGTTATTGTATTTCTATTTTGTGTTTCTTTTCTTTTCTCTAGTTTTTAGGCCTAAGAACATTTGGCAAAGGGACTAAAAAGTATTTATAATAATAATAGTTTATTAAAATAATCTAATAATAAACTAGTATATATATATATAAGAAATTTTACGAAAAATTGTAACATTTCATAGAGCATTGTTATTGTTTTTTTTTATAAATTATTAAATTGTACATTTTTAATTATTTAATTTATTAGGTGACATTGATGAATATTTAAATTTAAATCAGCTATATATATAATATATACTTATATATTTTAAAGTTTTAACGGAAAAAAACATTTAGTGTTACCAAGAAAATCTATCTTTTTTTCAATACTGGAGTCCCTGTTTGAAGGGAAAACCCAGCTTAACACAAAAACAGCGTGGCAGTCATCAGCTCCTAATTTTAGTGCAGTGATCCAGCGCTGCTCCGTCATCAGATAAAGATGACAATTACACTGCTGCGTCCTCTGACGGGAAAACATGGCCGTCTGCCCGCGCCACAGAGATGACGCGCTCCACTCATCTCAACCCAGACACACACAGACTTTATCAAGCTCTTCGTGAAGGGAATCTTCCCTCAATCTCAGCCGTGTAAAGAGGGACACGCGAGGACGAGATGAGAGTGTGATGAATCCGGGCCCCTGAGGGCCCCATCACTCATCGGGTCCAAAACAAACACCGAGAGCATTTCTCCTCAGGAGCAGAGACACGAGCCTCACAGTCACTGCTTCATTTCTAACACACAGGTTGATCACCAGCGGAGCCGGCGCGTGTGTGTCTCGTGTGTCTCATATGTAGAGATCACGCCATCAGAACACGCTAGAGGCAGCGCCAAACAATCCATGTCTGCTCCACACAAGAGAGTTCAGGACGGCTCTGTGCTGCAATGCATCTCAGTCAACTAAACCACCAATGCACAGAGAGATTGACTCAATTCAGCTGAGATTCAGAGAGAGTGAAAATCATTTCCAAACTATCGACATTCAGACATCGCTAGTATTCTCAGTTCTCACCTATAGCTACTCTGCAAAATCACTGAAGCACACACAAAAGTTTGGGGTTGCTTTAATGTTTTTTTTTCAAATAAAGCTGCGTTTATTTGATCAAAAATACAGTAAAAACAGTAAAAAATTTGAAATATTATTATCATTTCAAACAGCTGTTTTCTATGTGAATCTCTGTTAAACTGTAATGCATTTCTGTGATGCGCAGCTGTATTTTCAGCATCATTCCTCCAGTCTTCAGTGTCACATGATCTTCAGAAATCAGTATAATATGCTGATCTGCTGCCCAAGAAACATTTCTGATTATTATCAATGTTGAAAACAGTTGCGCTGCACAATATTTTTGTGGAAACTGTGATACATTTTATTTTTCAGAATTTTTTAGAGTGCACATGAGCAGCGCAGCTCCATGTTACCGCTACACCGAGGCTCTAGACTCACTTTTAAAAGTCACTTCCCACATCAGTGAGCAAACACCAACATTACCATCTCGCATTACAGCACTGAATTAAAGCACTCAGTCAGTCGGCACGGTCGAAACCATTGAGAAAGTTCTGGCACTGAAAGACAATTATATGCGTCTCATTTACTGAGCTCACAATCATTTAGTAAGCAGAAAACACACGCAGCACCTCATAAACTTCAGCAACACAATAGAAGGACAAGCGTCATGTAAAAAGCCTCATCGGGCAGATCTGCACGCATGGTAATGAAGGAGACGAGCTGTGCTGAGTAAACAGGAGCGCAGAACACAGTTTACTCAGCCATCTGTGAGCCGCTCCGCGCGGGATAACAGAGTGTTTATGGCGTGACATCAGGGCTCATACAGACACACGCTACACTAGCCACAGACCATACATACATAGTAAACACTGACACACACGACATTCCCAAACACCAGATTAATCAACAGAATAGAGAGCAACCACCTCAGCAGCCTGGCTTCAGGTTAGAGTTTTCCCTCATTACGGTTTTGCCCCATTAGGAATCTAAAAAGACTTTGTTAAAGAGTCATAAGCAGGGTTTAAATTAGGCTGGGGCAGCCTGGGGCTGAGCCCCGGCACATAGACTGAATATTATGCATCTATTGCTGAATCGAGGCTCACGCAGCCTCTCCAGGAGAAATCAAAACACGCAACAACTTTATATTTAAAATGCAGTTAGTTAGCCAACATCAAACAACGTTTTCACCATTACGACTGTTTAATACTTTTATAAACAGTTTACTAAGCAAATATACAATAATATTAGGAAACAGCGCATCTCACAGCAACCAGACGATTCATTGCTGATTGATTCTGTGTTTTGAACGAATCGGTTGAGTCAAAGTTTCATTAGCCCACGCATTAACATCTGATGAATCTGCCGTTTGAACGAATCGTTTGAATGAACGACTCAATGACTCACTCATTAAAAGGCGTTTTAATTTCTTGAAAAGTATCATTTCTACCATAATTTATTGTTTGTATATTCAAAAATATTTTATAGAATCTCATAATATTAATGCAGTTGTATTTTTCAGTGTTGACACAAACAGACACACAGACACACGCACGCGCACGCACACAGGCACACACGCACACAGACACACGCACACACACAGACACACACAGAGACACAGACACAGACACAGACACAGACACACAGACACAGACACAGACACACACGCACACATATATATATATATACATATAAATATATATAATCTCAATACCATAGAGCCCCCCCACATAGCAAATCCCAATTTAACCCCTGGTTATAAGCCATAAACCGAGCAAACCCAGCTATGAGGGGAATTAGTACAAACTTTGATTTGAAACAAGAAAGCATCTGAAAATCAGAACGTTAAATATATATATAAAAATAAATGTTAACTGAAATGAAGTAAATTAAATAAGTTTCCAAGGCAACATTTCTCATTTCTGTTTAGGTTAGCTTGAAGTAATAAAATAACAAAAAATAAATAAACTAAAACTAATAAATAAAAATGTATTTTAAAAAACTATATACACAAAAAAAATTTACTAATAAAATGACAAAAACACACAATGAAACTACTAAGAGTTTAACTAAAATTAAAATGAAGACAGAAAATCTTATTCAAGATATTAACAAAAACTATAACAGTATGATTCTAAAATAACACTGACAGGAGCTAAAACGTTCTTTAACCGCGATTCTCTGATTGGTGGAAAATTCTCTGCAGAATCATGGGTAATGTAGTTTTTCACCAGGAACTCTGTTGTTAAACAGTTATTTTAAAAGTAAGTTGAAATAATGTGGGCTAATGTCTTCAACAATGGCATATACCATCGATTAACAGCCTCGTAACTCAGTAGGTCTGCCTTTAAAGGCAATAGCACATACAGTTTGTACAGTATAAAACCATTACGCCTATGGAGAGTCCCCACAATTCACGAAAACAAACGTGTGTGTGTGTGTGTGTGTGTTTGAGAGAGAGAGAGAGAGAGAGAGAGAAGACGACTGTTTGCGTCTGAGAAAGTGAGAACTCAATTGAGCAGTATTCTTCTCAGACAGCCACGCTCTCTCCTTTTCAACACGTTCTCAACAGCTTTTCAGCAGCACATTTTCTGTAAACTGACAGAATGCAGCAGAATAAGTGATGACAGTCCCCTGTCTCAGAGACGCATCAGCGGCTCCTGGCACACGTTCGGCTGCCGCTGCCATCAGGACCAGAATTATCGCTGAATTTGCCGTCTCACTGAACACCATTTAATCACTTCTCACTAATGAAGGATGGTGTGCGCCGTGTGTCTGTCAGCTGTGAATGAAAAACGGGAGGTCTGCAATATCTGACTTCACTCTATACTTTGTTCAAACTTCTATTTTACTAAGTTAGACCCTGTTTAATGCCACAGCCCCATCAAAAATTATTTTTTTAAATAAACAAATAAATAAACATGATTTTAAAAACCTGATTCCCCACTAGGAGTATGTGTAAACTAAATAAAAAAAAAAAAATATATATATATACTGTATATATAATTATTATTATTACTTGTATTGGAATATGATAATACAAGTTAAATATTCCAATTCACGTAATAAAAGATACATTCATAATCATACTAATTTTAAATAATAATAATAATATTTAAACATACTCCTGGTTTTTCAAAATAAAAAGACTTTGAATATATTTTGAGTAACTAGAGAACGAGTAAACATTCATAAAGTCGTTGTGATTTTTAAAGCCCACCTGTCGACAGCCCCATTTTTGGTTTATTACATGTGAAATGCAATCTGGCGGATCTCCTGGTCTTCATTAAGGGACATCCTGATTTCCCTTTTCTCATTGTGTTTAATTAGACTCTTTTAAAAGCCAACCTCGTCCTCCTGTTAGCATTCAGCAGACGGCTAATTATAAACAGAAAAAAGCAGTGCAGAGTCAGGAGCGCAGAAATGACTGCTGTAATGGACGTGGACAGCTGGCAGCATCCGATCGGACGCTTCAATCAGAGAGATGTGCTTCTGATGACTGAGGGCGATGGAGACACTCCTCATCTCATCTCATCTCATCTGTGGTCAGAGTCATGGCCGGCTGCCCGCGCTGCTTCACTGAGAGAAGCGTCTCAGAGATCAGATAAGAAGGACTGCATGATTACTGGGAACTTGCGGCGTAATAAAGCTTTAACTCACCGGCTGATATAGAACGACTGTATGCTCAGACTACAAATGCTGTCTGGGACTATTCAGGGAAATCACTTTTCTTCCAAGCCATGTTAAATATTCAGGCGCTATGAAAAATAAATAAATATCTTCACGTGAATGTGTTAAATGACTGAGAATCAAAGCATGCAGAACTATCAAAGAAAATGAAAATTAATAATAAGCCAATAACTACCTTCATGTTATGGCTGATGTAAAAACAAGTTTGTACCATTTTATAAATATATTAAAAATAATAAATCACTGAAGACTACAAGAAGTTAGCACTTAATTACATATAAAATATATAAAAAATTATATATAAAATATATAAAAAATTATATATAAAAATAACAAAAAAGTAGCATATGTGTGTGTGTGTGTGTGTGTGTGTGTGAGAGAGAGTGTGTGTGTGTGTGTGTGTGCGCGAGTGTGTGTGTGCGCATGTGTGTGTGCGTGCGTGCGTGTGAGAGTACGTGTGTGTTTGTGTTAGAGAGAGTGTGTGTGTGTGTGTGTGCTGTGTGTGCGTGTGTGTGTGTGCGTGCGTGTGTGTGTGATGCTGACTTACTGTTCAAAACATTCCTTATTATCAGTGTTTAAAACAGTTGTGCTGCATTATTTTTTTGTTTTTTTTTGTTTTGTTTTTGGAAACCTTGACATTTTATTTTTCAGGATACACAGATGAATAGAAAGTTCAAAAGAAAAGCATTTATAGACATCTTTATAGAAATTTATAGAAATCTTTTTTTAACATTATAAATGTCTCAGCAAATATTGAGACTATTGTGAATATTGTGAAGAGAGAGCTGATAATGCAGGAGAAGAGGATGGAATCAAACTCTAGTTCAGACAGAGTAATTGAACCAACTGTGAAAACAGCCTAAAGCACCTAATATGTTATTTTAATGTGAAGCTTGTGTCAAAATGAGCTGCCTCAGAAATGCAATTTCTCGCATGTTAATTAAATGCCACTTTAATTTGAATGCCACTTGACTGGATTATTTCGCATGTATAGATATGTGTGCTTATGTATCCTCATTAAATCCTAAAGAGGTCACGCTCGCGTGGTGCTTCATTTCCCCTGTTCTCAGTCAAGTGGCCTAATTGTAGTTTTAATTAACCTCGGTCTAGAGGGGGATTCATGGAGATGCTGACAGTAATGACAGCGACCTCAAACACTCTCAAGAGTCAACCAAACTCTATCAGGTCCTGATGATGAATGGGAGAATGACCCGGGGTGCACATTTACATCACACATCCCAATACAGATGTCTATTTTACTCTATTAGGCCTCTGTAATAATTAAAAGTTCATAGTTTGATCTGAATTTGTCAAATATTAGACAAGTGCTTCCCATCCTGAAAAAGTCCTTAAACGAAGGTGCTTTGCTGGTCTTAGCTGGTGTTTACCTGCCCGAATGCCCAAAACCCCTCTTAACCCCTCAAAATAGACTAGCCTGCCCAGCTTGACTAGGTTGACTTTAGGCTTGTTTTTCAAGCAGGGTCTTCATGTCTTTCAACAAAAGTAGGTGACTAATTCTCTTTGCAAGTTCAGTTTTGGATGCACTGCACCGTTTCTGCAGCATATCTGACATATCTGCCAGCATTCGCACCTTCTAAACATGTTGATTTTAGGCTTTGACGGAGGATCTCTGTGTTTGTTTTCACCGCTTGATGTCTTTTTGCCAAGGTGTCTTGATAAAGACTTTGTTGCCGTTGACAGACGAGACAGCTTAGCGTTCTGAGTGAAGATTCAGATCTTTTCTGGTCTAGTTGTATACCTTACAGTTATTACAGTTAAAGTGTGCTGTACAGTTTCAGCTAGGTTACTTGTTATACACTATCTGACCTTAATCTCACCGACGAAGGAACGAGTCACTTCGTTAAACTTGCAGCGTCGTGTGTTCAGAGTCACGCGAGTGGATAAGATACAAAAACACTTTTCTACCAATGTGGGGTTTTTTTTGCAAGGCAAGCAGTTCCTGCTCAACAAAAAATAAAAAGAGTGGATGAGAAAAGAATCAACAGTACACAAATAAAACAAATCAATTACTGTGAAACATGAGATGAAATGGTGCAGAGGAGGAGAGGAGGGAACAATGGACACAAAATACTGAGCACGACAGGCAATGTGGGCTCCTCCAGCAAGATATTGTACGTGAGAGGCCTCTCTAACTTTAACACACACACTCCAGACGTGATGCTGTCCAGGGTTTCAGCACCAGTGTAATCGAGCTCATGGCCCTCCAGAGCTACTCATACACATACATGAATGCTACACATACGTGAACTTTCAAAATGGGCCAGACGATGCCTGAACGATGAGTTGAGTAGTCTGCCTTGAAGTAATATTTCAGGTGCAGTCAAGTTAAGCTCAATCGACAGTACTCGTTAGGAAAAATTGGCAGTTTTGGCATTTAGATTTAGATGTAATTTAAATAACTTCAAATGATACTTTAAATATGAAACTAACACCGGCAGTATGTGGTGGCAAGTACATGTCTTAGTAAGTGAGTCACTGAATCATTTACTCAACAGATTCATTCAAAACAGCTGACTTATTCAAAAGCAAAGCAAGTGACTGTCGTAATGAAGGACTTATTGAATCAATTGACAGCAATTAAGATATCATCATAGATGATGCATATTGCACATCCCAGACATTAATGTGATGTAACATTACTAACCTCTTCTTTTAAAAGTTATATGTAAATATGTAAATGTTAACAGTAGAAACCATGCAAGTTCTTTTATATATTTCTAATCTAAGCATCATATTTCCACCATATTTTTACCCTCTTAAAAATGGCCTCATTCACTTCCACTGTAAGTGAATGCCAGTCACATCGATGCTCTGATTTTTTTAAAGAACGAGTCTAAATGAATTTTTGTGGTAATCAACATTAAGCCATTTTAAGTTCACCTAACCCTGATGTGTTCCTGCACTGAAAAACAGCAGATAAACAGTGTGCAAACAGCACATCCATCTGTATTCAGGGTCTTTTAAGTGTGCTTTTAAACTACGGGCCTAGGATAGAGCCCTGAGGTACACCATAGGAAGGAAAAGGATAGTCTTATTTTCACTGCTTGTGTACTGTTCTCTGATAGGTTCAGGTTAACTGGATTAAAGTTTGCCAGCAACACTAAAAACCTTGACCTGTTAATAAACCGCAACCCAAGACAAAGAGACAAAATGACAAGACGTAATTTTGTACATGACACACCCAATGAGGTGGAAATAAGAGGCCATTACAATGCCAGAGGGAACGGTTTTCATCCTCTAAGAACATCGCTGTTGATTGCCAACAGCACTCTGCATAATTACTCCCTTTCTAATAAATGAAAATGCCCCTTACACAGTCTCTCCTGGTCTATGATGGGACTGTGGTTTTTGAATATGCAATATATCAAGTAAGTTTGTGGCCAGCCAAGAGAGTGATTAGTTCATAGGAAATGCTCTGATGCCCTCTATATAAGCACATTTTCAGATCAAAATAATTGCTGACACTTTAATCAATGTATACAGTATTTTTTATAATTCTGAATTACAAAACAAACAAAAACCAGCTGGATGAAAAGACAAACAACCTTAAATGCTATAAAACAATACACAATAAAAATGTATCAAGTAAACGTTCAAAATGTTCAACTCATTTAATATTTCAACTGATTTAAACCAATGTTTTAAAAATGTAACCAATTGATGGCAAAGAAGCTAATGTGTATTCAAAAAAATCTAACCAATTAAGAAAGAGTATCTAGAATTATTCACTGTATTTTGAAGTGCCCATGATAACATTAAAGCAACAACCCATATTATTACATATACATATCTAGACATACATTCACATACTTAAGCTCTTACTGCAGTAACTATATGCCTTTAGCTCTGGTGACTGTAACACTTCTTCAGGAAAATACATAAAATAACATACATAAAATCCTACCGTCCTAGCCCAGTATCAACAAAATCAAACATCAGCAAGGTGCTTATGTCCTTCTCTCCAAGTTGGCTTTGTTATTTTAATTATTTACAATGTCTCTTGGGAGCAGTGCTGACTCAGGATGAAGGATCATTGTAATTCTAATGGCTCTACCTTAAGCAAAATGCCAACACAGGGGAACGACCCACCTGGGACAGTTCATGACAGGTCTTTAGTGCTTATATACAGCCATTCAGTGGTTAGAGCTCCAATACGGATAGTCCCTAGAGATTTCTATAAAGCCCCTCTATAGGTACCAGTGCTATGACAGCAATTATACAGATTCCATCTCACGTCAGTTACAAAATGTAAAGATAGCCTAGTGAGCAATATAAAATAAAATAAAAAATAATAAAATAAAATAATTTAATTGGTGTATTTATAGTACGTGAAACCTTTTCAGTTAACCATTAATTAGTATTATTAAATTTTTATTATTATTAAATGAAACCATAAATTCAACATTGTTACTGACACTTGTCTATATCTAAAACTACTCCCTGCAATCACTAATGTAAAAGTCTTCGATCGTCCCACTCATTGTGACAGTCATTTCTGACATGGAAAACATTTCTGAACTGAGCACTTAGAGTTTTATAATGCATAAAGAGGAAACAATTGACAATGTCATCATAAGGCTTAAACAACATCAAGATTTTAGAGTAAATACATGTTAACATACATTTCCATAAACACACAAATACAAAATAAGGTTTGTCATTGCGTTGTCTTTGTTTTGTCATTGGGTGTGTATACAGATTAATTTGAAGCATGACAGTGATGAAGAGGCCGGCTCTGGAGGGAAGGGGCAATTACTTCATCCCGCCGCTCCCCTGCCTTTCTGAGGCAAACCTGGCTCAGAGTCAGGCACTTCCAGGACGGATGCAGTAATAGCATTTCCAAAAGCAAATAAAAGAGGAGGCTCATCCATCTACCCATTCCCTCTCTCTCTCTCATGTAATCGCATTAGACGAGGGGCTTTTACCACCACCTGCTCAATGCAATAAAGCAGACGTCAGTGCTCTCTGCACTCCGTCTCCCTTTCAGTCACTCTGCTCAAGTTCACATTGAACAGGCATGCAATGAGCACGCACACACACAAACACACAGAGTACTGTAGCAGAGCCAGATTACAACTAACCACTATACAACCAAACAAACTCAACTTTAACGCTATTCAAGAACAAGTGGCGTACCGCAAATCTCAAGCGGCTCTCCTGCGAACCGTGATACAGATCCTGCACACATGTTATGATACATGCTGCTCTGATGAGGAGGAAAATACTTTTGGAGAGACAAATACAATATAATTGGCTCATAAGACCATAGCGGGACTTAAATTACAGTTTCCTAAAAACAGAACACAGAGGACACACCTGTTAAACATCCATCTGAGTAAGTCAGTTTCACAGTAGTTTTGAATGCATTTGACCGAGAGCTGGTGAAATATAGAATATTTTGCTAGTGATATAAAAGAAGCCACACTGTGAATAGTGCAATGATGTCCAAGGTTTAAGGTTTCTATTATGTTAAACTGGTAAACACAAATGAAAATGACAAAACTAAAAATACTGTTTTATTTCTTAAAATGAATACATATCCAAATATATATATATATATATCAAATAGCATTGGATGTTTGGAATAATCAAATATTTTTCATTTTAATTAATATATAGTTTTTACAGAAACTGTGATACACCACTGTTCAAAAGTTTTCAGAATCCTGAAAAATAAAATGTATCACGGTTTCCACACAAAAAAAATATTGTGCAGCACGACTGTTTTCAGCATTGATAATAATCAGAAATGTTTCTTGAGCAGCAAATCAGCATATTATACTGATTTCTGAAGATCATGTGACACTGAAGACTGGAGGAATGATGCTGAAAATACAGCTGCGCATCACAGAAATACATTACAGTTTTCTCTGTATTCACATAGAAAACAGTTATTTGAAATGTAATAATATTTCACTGTTTTTACTGTATTTTTGATCCAATAAATGCAGCCTTTGTGAGCAGAAACGACTTTTCAAAAAATTGAATAAATCGTAATTGTTCCAAATTTGGAGTGGCAGTGTATTTTCTATGATGCCCAGCTCTAAGCCAAAGGCTGGTCAGACTCGGGCCAAGCGTGTGGGTGGAGGTGACTGATCAGAGACGGGTGTTCACACAAGGACTCAATCTGTTCAGAGCGGAGCAGCTGTTCTCAGAACAGTTCTCTCCGGCTCTGCCAGAGAGAGGCCATTGTAGGCCGCAACATGAAACATCACCCTTCACGTTCAGAGACGCACCAGAATCTTGTACTTCAGCCAAATGTGCTTCTCTCATAGAGATCCATTGAAAATATATACGGGAACAACTTGGTGACCATATGCTAGTGCCACACACAGAGCCGAGCACCCACAATGCAACACGGTAGGAAACTGCAATCCTATAGTGACCCCATCTTGGTGACCCGTGGGAAGTCCCCTGGGAAGTGTTGATGGAGTTCCTGTTCCTGCCAACGAAGCTGACGTCTGACGACACGATCAAACTCAACATGAGTGTATTTCAATGCACTTTGGTCACGCAGGAGCCTCTGAAACAGGAACACTGTAAAAATGATTTCCTGATGATGTAAATAAAAATATTATTGGAGTATGTTAATAAAAAATACTATTTCAGTACTTCTACTTCAAAATTTCACATTTGATTCAATGTGTCACTTGCCCTTTCTTTGTAACTGTGTGAAACTTACTAGCAATATTTAAGTGAATATTGTTTCAAAGTAAATCCAAATGTAATTATTTAGTTTCAGTAGATTCAGCTTTGCTTTAAATTTGTAATGAATGGTGTTTATAATGAATGCGCTGTTCTTTATGATTGTTTCATGAATACAGTTCAATTGAAATGTTTCGTTGTGGAGCGACAGGAACTGAAACCCATGTTTATAGTGTTTATAATGTGGTCTATGAAGCACAAGCACACTTTCAGCTAAACATTACACAAAAAGAAGAAGCAGGAACCTTGAGAGCAGATTGAACCACACGCATCTCATCTAAAGAAATTCTCTTAAATCTCAAGATTGTGTCTCAGTTTTTGTCTTGCAATATCTGTCAGCGCTGATTCGTCAGGCCGTTATTAATAACCCCAATGACAAACGACGCTCTCAGTGTTACTCCAGAGCTGATCGATCTTACTGTAATATAATTACATTTCCCCTGCACGACTCTCAATTATGAACAAGGAGCCTCTGGTCTTCATCGAGGAGCCGCTGATGGTTTGAATGCTGGAGACGAGGAGACTTTGTAAGTGACAGCCGTAAAAGTTAATTTCAGTATAATGAGATGAAGCAGCAGAGCTCTTGAGTGAAGAGACGTGTGAATGCTTCTGTTTTCTCAACGCTCCTTAAACCTGTGTGAATGTACAGCTGGAAACCGTCAGTCTCTCTTACAGGAACCGACCGAATCCACACTGACAAACCCCAACGCGACACACACACACACGCACACACACACACACACACACACACACACACACACACACACACACACACTCACACTGAAACTGTCGAAAGAAAGAAAGAAAAGAATGAACAAACGAATATTCTCTCAAAGACAAACAAAAACCAAGCAATCTCTTCAGTTTGCCATTCTTTCCTTAGACAAATAAATACATTCAAATCAAATATTGATCTTCTTCTGTGAGTGAACGAACATTAATGCCAAATCAAACACTGCAGACGTGTTTACAGATGTGTGTCAGTGAATGTGAGCTCATTCGGCCCCGGGCCCTTCAGCGCATGATGTAATGTGATTACATATCTGTGATAGAGCGACCCCAACCACACACACACACACACCCACACACACACACACACACACACACACACACACACACACACACACACACACACACTCACACACACTCTCTCACACACACACACACACACTCACACTGAAACTGTCGAAAGAAAGAAAGAAAAGAATGAACGAACGAATATTCTCTCAAAGACAAACAAAAACCAAGCAATCTCTTCAGTTTGCCATTCTTTCCTTAGACAAATAAATACATTCAAATCAAACGTTTTTCTCTCCTCACATAGCCTGAGAGCAGGAGATAAGTACAAATAAATCCAGGGCAATAAATCAATAGAGTTTCTATTTTTAAAGCAGCTATCAGTGAGCGCTGATGCTGGGGAGGTCTTCTGTGGTTTAAATAAAAACCAGGCCAGACTGGCAGAAAGCCTCTTCGAGATGCACCAGGGTCAGACCAGCCGTATTTAATCACTATACTGAAATCATACTCCATGACAGAGAGCGAGAGACTGTACTTCTGGACTTCTCTCAGTACAGATTTACTAACAATGCTCGCTGGCATTTCCAGATTCGATTCAGAAGCCTAATGGAGACATTTTATCCCGGACCGCTGACCCCACCCCGACTCCAGACCAAAACCATCCCGTAAATCACATAAAGCTGAAAATCAATACGCTCCGTCAATTACACAGACGCAGCCAATCTGGATCTGGACGAGCCATCAGTCAAATCATACGGCACTCATCCCATTAGATATATACAGCACAGACCACATTAAAAGCACCATCAATACTTAATCAAGGCCGCCTTTGTCTCTCAGTCACAGAACAATGTTGGCGGAGCCATCAATACATTCAATACTTTAAAAAAAACATTTACTTTTGCAGTGCTTTCTTCTGTGTAGACAGTGGTTCTCAAAGTGCCAGGGGGCCCGTGAAATAATCTGCTATAGCCTACCTTATTTTTTTTTTATCATGAAACATGCTGTGATTTATTCCAAAGTGACTTATATAATGCATTTAACGTCAAATAATCTAAATGTAGACTTTTATGTGTAGGCGCACCAGCTGTGTTTTGGTTCATGTTTGTGGCGCCAGAAAGATGTTCAAGGAGACTAAAGCAGTGCATTCTGTTGTTTTCTTGATTTTTCAAAGGGATGAATTTTGCAGTCATTTTGAATTTAGACAAATAAAAAAAATTAAATAAAATAGAGTATGAGCTTGTTCAAGTGATCGCTCTGTATTTCGCTCACACAACATATCAGTTCTGACACTGACATCGCAGCCTGTTCATTATCAAAATAAAACCAAACATATAAAAAATGATTCTGCTTAATTTGATTTGTGTGTTGTACAATATAAAGGCTGTGTCATCACCGGTCTACTTGCTGTTATTCCAAACGCATTCATCCGCATGTAAAGGACGCTGATATTCTTGTATATTGTGACCCGACGGAAGTACGAATCCTTCTTTACATAACGAGTTTAGCATATAATGTTGCATCACAAATATGGAAACTTTGGACCGAATGAGAGATGCATGAGCCCAACGTCGTGCAGTTTCAGTTTCGATTCAAATAAATTTGTTTAGGCTTGGCGTTTAAAATAAGTGCTGTTTGTAATGAATGGCACTATTTTTAAACTAGTATATTTTTTATTTTACATGGCTACTTATATTTTTCATTCTTGTTTTTTTTAAAACATAATATGAAACAAAAACATAAAACAAACAAAAAGCATAAAAACAAAACAAAAATAAACCAAGACACAAAAAGCATAAAATGAAACAAAAACATAACAAAACAAAAGGCATAAAACAAAATACAAATACAAAAAAGCACAACATATAACTAAAACACAAAACAAAAAGCATTAAGCAAACAAAAAGAAACATAAAAGAAAACAAAGTATGAAACAAGCATAAAAAAATAAATAAAATGCATTTACAAAATAAATAAAAATTAAAAAGCATTAAAAAAAAAAGTTAAACAAAATGTATGGAGAAACTGTGAATGGAGCAAAGACTGCAGTGCTGGGGCCCTTTCTCTTCTTTTCTGCATCTGAATTCTCCTCCAGCTTGCATCTAAGTAATCTAGCTTACTCTTGAAACTTGGCATCATGTACTGCAAATATTGTTGACTTGTGATAAATTGCTTGCAATGTTCCTCATTTGTAAGTCGCTTTGGATAAAAGCATCTGCTAAATGAATAAATGTAAATGCATGATACTGTGCTCAGTCTAAATAACAGCACGGCTCTCTAAGATGTTATTCATGACTGTTGACCTTCTCAACCCCAAGCATGAGCAGTAAGAGTCCTGCTGCTTTCAAACCGCATTAAAACTGCTGCAGAAGTGCTGTAGTCCTTCATTCATCAGGCATCATGGTGATCCGGTGAGAGTCCAGCGGGGCCGATTACACTTACATTACTGACTGATAAGGGCCTGTGTATACAGCGCAGGACAACTGGACACACACACACACACACACACACACACACTCACACAGTCACACACTCACTCTCACACACACACACACACTCGCACACTCACTCTCACACACACACACACAC
>NW_015505450.1:597271-599771 GCF_001515645.1 Sinocyclocheilus grahami | reverse complement strand
CATGAAGATGATGAGGATGAGGATGATGTCCAGGAGGAAATCGCCCACACTGATGCTCATCAGACACACATCAGCCATTAGAAATGTCATGCATATCACTATATCCGTCTATAGCATGTGTGCAGTTTCATGCTTAACAAACTGACAAACTTCTTGCATCCATCTCCAGAAACTGGTTCTGAGCTGGCAGAAAGAAGCGTTGGTCACTTTCTATGAAGACTTCATATGTAATGCATAGTAAATGTATCCATGATGCTTACTGAGACCATCTAGAATCATCCATTACATCTTATCATAAATAATTGTGAACACAAAATGTATTTTATATGACTTGCCTATTAACCGATACAACTGTACACATTATCTAACAGTTACAGGCCTCTAATCTGACAGGCCAAGATCTTCAACAAAGACGTAATAAATACATAAATAAATGTAAAATAATTTAACCCAGCTTAAACTGGTTCACTTGTCTGTGGGCTGGTTTTTGCGGGTTTTGGTCACTTTTCATTTTAACTTAGCTAAGGCCAGACCATCTTTTTTAAAGGATTTTCTTAGCAGGGGGTGCGACATCCCTGACCAACATCCTTGTAACCGCCTGGCAACCACCCAGAACACCCTAGCAACACCCTGGCAATCACCCAGAACACCCTGGTAATCACCCGGAACACCCTAGTAACAATCTTGCACCATAAAACCCTGGCAACTACCCAGAACACCCTAGCAACACCCTGGCAATCACCCAGAACACGCTAGAAATAATCTTGCACCATAACACCCTAGTAACGCCTTGGCAACCATCCAGAACACCATATCAACCATGCCACAATACAATAAAAAACATTTAAAGCTCCTTTGCAACAACATTGTACACCGACCCACAACACTACACAATATTATGGCCACAGGTTATGCACTGTCAAGAACAACTTGAACACATCTCACTATTACATCACAGGTAATGGCTAAATACTGTCCAAATGTCATTTGCCATGAACTTCTTGTTAATTGTTGTATAAAAGCAATATCACGGGCAATGACTAAAATAAATAAATAAATCAAGGAGGAATGCTAAATATGTTAATATCGGCCAACAGTGAAGTGTGCTAAAAGTTTGGTCTCCTCCAGATCCAATGTTCGCCACAGTCAGCATCTCTTTGAGCTCAAGCGGTCATTACACTAAGGGAGTGATACATCACGCAATGAGTGGGAGGACTGATACTGACCCACTGCTGCGGACACTTAACAGCCATCATCCACAGACACTGACGCCCACTATCCGCTGCAGCCGCCCTAGTGATCGCACACGAGCGCACGCATCCTCCAGGAATGTCAGTCTTGACACTTCCACGCTCTGCTGCACAACGGAAGTGTATTATCACTCCCAAATACTTGGAAAACGCTAACTAAACACAGAATTACATAAGCAGAGCTCTGTCTGAACAAGTCTGCAGCCGTTCAGCTCCCCGGCCCTCAGTGAACATCACAGAACATGCAGCAGCTCGCCTGAGCGCAAAGACATGGGAAACAGAGAAGTGTGTGTGTGTGTGTGCACGTACGTGTGTGTGTGTGTGTGTGTGTGTGTGTGTGTGTGAAGGCATGAGTGAGTGGATTAATAAAAGCTCTCTGATAGAGGGACACATCTGCAGGGCACGGGACACACAGCAGAAACACTCACTCTGATCTCATTACAACACACACACACACACACACACACACAAACTCTTACAGCTCTATAGGAAACTTTTATATAAAAATGATGATTGCGGCATCATGCTGTTTTCCTCTATAAAGCCACTGGCATGATACAATTCTTAAAATTTAGTGACCCAATTTTAGTTTTTTTTCTGTTTGGCATTATTGGGCAGATACAGCAGAGAGAACGGGAAATCACACTGGTCACTGAACAGAGTCAAACATTAGTCAGAACTGTGGTGCAGCACAAGGATGACTTGAGACAATTTTACAGTCAGCATGAAAAGAAAATTCAACCCATCTATTTTTCTAAATGCATCATATAGATCTTATTGCGAGCAATTCATCCATGCATACATTTATTTCGTTTTAATTATTTACTTAATTTTTAATTCAAGATGTCATAACTGGATCTTCTGGAGAAATCATTAGTCTGCTTAAACCCCGCCCTCTTAACATTCAAATCTGCTTCCATCCAATCAGCAACCAGTGCACTGAACCAAGTCCCTCCCACATTTTTTCTTTTTCAATAATCTGTTTCACTCTCATATACGTCACAATACAGAAGAAAAGACCTATCACTGCTTCCATTAAACTGGAACTATAACCACACAGGCTATTCACCATTTAGAATAATGCTGGTAGGATGTGTGTATGTGTGTGTGTGTGTGTGTGTACCTGGTATTTATCACGTTATGGGGACCAAATGTCCCCACAAGGATAGTAATTTTTAGGATAGTAATTTTTAAAGGAAAGACATTTTTGAGGTCCCCATGAGGAAACAAGCTTATAAATCATACAGAAT
>NW_015505450.1:559765-596996 GCF_001515645.1 Sinocyclocheilus grahami | reverse complement strand
ATATATATATATATATATATATATATATATATATATTTCAGATGCAAAAAAAAAAACTAAGTCTGTCTGAGATTTTTCTGAGATTGTTTTTTTCTTTTAAATTAGCATTTTTGTCAGGCTCCTAAGTTTAGGTTCAGTAATTTCACTTTAATGGCAAAGAAAATGTTATTAGTCAGTTATTGAATGTCTAATTTTAAAAAATGTCCAATGTTATTTTCATAGGATCCTGATGAAAATGCTAATTTAAAAGAAAAATGACTTTTTGCATTTGAAGTCTTCATATGTTTCTTTCTTTCTTTGGATTCTCTGCTGGACAACATTCTTTAAATATATGCATTTCCAAATGTATTCCCAATTTTTCTTCCCCAAAATAAATAAATACATTTTATATGTGCACACATACACGTACACTGACATCCAGGAGGGCTGAAGACACATTCTCACACACTCCACTAAACCCAAATGATGAAATACTGGGGGAGTGAGAAGGAAAGCCTGAGTCAGCAGACGCTGGGAATCTGCAGCTCAGTGTGAGAATGTTCACTGAGGAGACGCACACCGATAGAGACACCAATCACAGGCCTCAGAGATCTCCTCAAACCTGCTCTCTGCATCTCCACTCCACCACAGCAAACACAAACACTACATGAAGGGCTGCTCTGCCGCCAGTGAACCGCACTCTCCTCATGCATCGAGTGTGTGTGTGTGTGTGTGTGTATTTGTATAATCTCGTCAGAATGACCAAGAGTGTTCGTTTGCGCAGCACAGGAGACCTTGGGATTGTGGGAAAGTTCTCGTATGGTGAAACGTGTCGCAGAGACGTACCAGTATCATCACACACGAACACAGAGTTCAGGCTGACAGGTCACGACAGCCTAACTGCCTTCCTGAAACTCCAGACGTGTTTAAACACATACAGCAGCTCAGTGAAAGTGTCTCTGTTAGTTTAGCGTGTCTGCGTGAGTGACAGAAAGAGAAAGAAAGGGAAAAATACAAAGAGAGATTGCTCACTTCCTCTAGTTAGTAAGATATTCCACACACAGTATTGAAGGAAACGGCAAGAACTCTCACACATTAATGTGATGCAAGTATGTGTATGTGTGTGTGTGTGTGTGTGTGTGTGTGTGTGTGTGATGACACTACAGCAGTGCTGGAAATACTGACGGGGAAACACCTACACATTCCAAACAATCCACAGGGAACACACACACACACACATTCATATCTCACCATGACAAACATTTATAGATGAATCTCCTGAAGCCTGTCCTAATCATATTTCACCCCAAAATGTAAGAAAAAAAAAGAATATGAAGACTATTTAGGACCACAGAAGTTTGTAGTCTGCAATTTAACATTTTGACAATATTTTCATTAATGAAACAACCGCAAATTTTAGTATTATAATGTAATATACACACATTAATCTTAAAATAAATAAATAAATAAAAAAGGCAGCATGTATTATGTTAAAATCCCAAATTGTTATAATGTTTAAATACAAAATAAACAAACAGATTTGTAGGGATTGGGAATGGGAATTTTTCATGTAAGCATAATTCATGTAGTCCCAGTGCCGAACAAAGACAAATCAATCAAAATTTTCAAAAATAAATAAATATGGACAGCATTTAGACATTAAAGTAACGAGCCAATAAAATGCCAGTTTCATCTCCCCTTCTGTTTAGAAAGCTACGAAGCACATCCAAGATACATTCATTTATTAATTTATTTTCCCTATGTGTTCTGTGACAGGACAGATGGCTCCGATGAAAAGATGAATATATGAAAAAGAGGAAGAAGAAACGGAGTCCAACTATAAAAAAAAAAAAAGGCCAGCTGTCCTGCTCGGAGGTGATGACGTGTTATGAAACATCAACCTGGGAAATTATGCGCTGAGATGATTTAAGAGACGCCCGCTCTTCCGGCTCTGTTCAAACACAGTTGGAAAAGAACAAACTAGCTTTTGCAACCCAAAGTCAAACAAACAGAGCCACAATGACTCTAGTGTTGGAGTCACGCTGAGCAGATGATTAAACTGTGAAGTCATCCGTTCAAACTGAGAGAGAGACAGAAGCTCAGCCATCTAAGACACTGCAGGTTCCTCGCACCGATCAGTCCAACAGCTCATCTCTCAAACATTGATGCACTTGTGCGTCATCAAACTTGGCAAATTAACATGCAAAAGCACAAATGGGTCATTCTGTGTCAAATTATCCAAATTCCAGAAAATATCCCCATCTCAAATTTTTGATTTTTTTTTTACAAACATAAATAGTGATGAAAGCCAAAATATTAAATGTCACGGATGTATATTTACAGAGTAATCCACTATTGGACCATTTTCACCCGGAGATGAATTACAGGGGGGTAAAAATGACGTTAGAAAGATGGCAGCAACATAATATTATTTTTACACAGAGATTGGTAGGTCTATTAGTAAAATATTTTGTCTTTTGCAATCGTTGTTGCAGTAAATGTCAAAAAATGAGGAAAAGTGCTCTTGAGTTTGTTTGTTTTTTGCCCCTCAAAGTTTGCATGGCTGTAACTCAAGAAGTATTAAGGATCTCATAGTATCCTTTTAGATTTTGGTTTTTAACAAACTTATCTTTTGGTTTCCTTATTTTAAAGGCCATATATGGTTCAATTCCACAGATATTAAAATCTCAATATGGCTCCAAGAGTAAATTGTTAAAAACCAATGTGGGTCACTGACAGTGACACGTACACTAACAGAACTAACAATACTGTGAACAAAACTAGCATTTATTCATATTAGTCAACATTAGCAAATGCATTTACTAATGTTAACAAACAAGACCTTTTTGTAGTGTTACCCATAGTTGTACAGTATACGGACTACTTTTGTAGTCATTTTAGGGTTTACAACAACATGTGAGTGAATAAACGGCAGAATTTTCATTCATGGTAAACTAAAGCTGTTAATAGTTCTGCAGTGTCTCAGTCTGACCTTGAGAAACACTGTTTATGCTGCATCTACATGGTCTGTTTGTTGAGTAATTTGGTTGGCTCTTCTAGGCTAACAGCACCAGGCTGCAGTGAATCAATGACAGATCGCCTCTCCATTGTTTGAGCCACGCTGAGAGAGGAACACAGCCACTTCCTCTTCAAACCCTATTGCAGCGTATACAAATGGCTGACAGCATCCGTGTGCATGCGCTCATGCGGTTGTGCCCTTGTACATGGACACGAGACCACAGCGCCTGACATATGCAGATTGTTTATGGAGGTTGAACTGTATTTACCGGACTCTAGGCAGCTCACATATGGCTACCGTCTTCATTCAGACAGGTAAGATGATTTCCTCGAGCACCACTCCGCTCACGCTGGGCTAATTGCTGCCACAGACCCATGAATTTTGACTAAACAGAAGCACCGAGCAGATGTTTCGCAACACATAAAGGAAGCCATCACAATCTACAGCATTTAATTGATTGTTGTTTTTCAGTTTACAGCACTAAACAGAAATGCAGAGGAAATTAGACACCACATTTCCAAGTACTAAGAAAAAAACCAATCGCATCTAATGGAAGCTGTTTAACAGCAAGAGAGTGACTTACTAAGCATAAATTGAGCGAGATCCCATGGGCCTAGTGCACACATTTAAATAGGCCCAGATGCATTATCATGCTTGATTATATTCTCCCAAAAGCCACTTCAGAGTTCACAAACATCAAGCTGCACAACACAAAAAATTATGCATTAAATTACTGGAGGAAAACACCGTCATCTTACCAGCCATCATCTTCTGCGCTTCGTAGGGCTCCATGTAGCCGTCGTTCTCCGTTGGCTTTTCTGTGACCGTCTGGGTGCCACCCGCCTGGTCCGCTGCGTCAAAGGGGTCGGCATAGTCCTCTAGGATGATGAGCTGCAAAATTAAAGAGAAAAAGCATCATTTAAATTAGGGCTGTCAAATTAATTACGTCATTGGCTGCTTCCAAAAATCAAATTGCATGTATATCAGTAAAAATATATCAACATCAAGGCCTATATCCTTGTAAAGGTTTTTTATAAATCGAACAGAAAAGTGCAATCAAGTCTGGGTTACCCTGTGAGAAGAGAATCAGAAGATGAGACTCATTTCATTCTCTCACTTTCATTAATTTATTTCTACCCCACTGTTCCTCTCTCTGCAGGGACAGGACTCAAAGGATGCTTGTAGAAGGAGGCTGTGGTGAAAGGCACAGAAGGTAGCCAAACTCGCTCTTCAGTCACACGTACAGTAATTATAAATTCACACACAAATACTCTCAAAGATTAGTCTTGTTAGCCCAGCTTTTATATATTGACCAAGTCTAGTCCATTCTCCATCTTACTTTGGCCAAGAACCTCTCACTTAGACTGTAATACTTTTTTTTTATTATTATTAATTTGTATGTATTATTAAGATTTATCTGAAAAGGCAAAACAGATCAAAAGGGAGTAAATTCAAATCATTGCACGGACATTTCAGTCCAAGACCGCCTGTGAAGAAAACACAGTTAAAAATAAAAATGTAGTATATATTTTTTGTAATTTACAATTTATTTCCTTTCTAAAAGTAATAAATATGCATTATTTCACAAATATAACAGAGAAACAAAGACAAATTATACAGTTCTACTCATTAACTCAAGAGGTAATGAATGAATCTCTGAGATTCTGTTAATGTTCTAGTCACAACTTTGATTAATGTTTATTGGATGATATTTCGGATAAGTTAGAACCTACCATGCCACATGGTCTGCTTTGCTTGAGGTGACCAAATACTATCTGAAGGACAAAATATTTTCCAGCAGTATTGTGAATCTGTAGTCTTCTCTCGCAATTTTAAACTGTGGTGTCCCACAAGGCTCTGTTCTAGGTCTGATTTTATTTTCACTGCATGTGTGTCCTTTGGGCTCAGTTTTCCTTAAACACAACTTTTCTTTTTATCATCTCTATGCTAATGATTCACAGTTGTCAAACCACTCACACCAGGTGAACATATAATCATCTATCTTCCACAATCCATTCACGTTGGCCTATTATCATGGTATAATCCATTTCATATCCATCTGCAATATGTATGAGGCAGTCAGCGAGGGGACTATGGGTGGTTTGTGGGTGTGCCGTCTGAGGCTGAGTCTACTCTAAGACACACGAAATGAATCAACAGAAGAAGTATAAACTGTTCCTCTCTGCTCACACAACATTGCACAAATACAGGCTTTGGCAGGCAGACACGTTTAATTGCAGCCCTGTTCTTCTCCTTATTCTAAAGGGTATTTCACACGCATTATGGTAATTAGATGCACATGACCAACACTCTGAGACACATTCATTACCCCTAGACTGTTTGTCAAATTGGAATTTGGTCTCCTCACACCACAAAGCTGTAATCAACGACTCAGAGCTTCAAAATACACAATTTCAAGGAAGGATGTGACAAAACAATAAGCCTCTGTACAAGGAAATGTTGTACTGGAATACCAGTCATCCAACGGAGCATGAACTATCAGCAATACAAAGATCTATGCATGTGTGACACCAACCATGCAATCACACAATGCATTCTGCAATGTTAATACTCATGTTCAGGAAACTGTGATATCCTTTCACAATGTGGTTCATTATTAATAAAGTATGAATGAATAATTCAATTTAATATAATGGCAACATGATCTGCGGTTTGAAATGAAACATGCTGGTGATTTTGCCCTCAGTAAGAGAGAAAGAGTTCAGTGAGATGGTGCCATCTGCTGTGCTGGTCTCTGGCAGAGGTTTGGACTTTGAATTTGGACAACTCTCGGCATTCCTCTGGTGCAGAACTACCACCATATGAGATAGTTTGGAGCAAAACAAATGCAGCAGAAGCTGGGTCACACAATCGATTCACTCTACACACAAATGTAAACAAACGCCATTCATCTCACATATTTTACATTCTTTGTAGAAGGTCAGTGTGTGTTTTGGAAATGAATATGTGTAATTGTTCTCTATGGTTTGTGGTCAAAGATAGACAAGAGCATTACCATAATTGGAGAACTACAAATAGACCTTAGCCACACATAAAAGGAAACCTCAATGTTCCAGTCACAACTTTTTGATTCATGTATACTGGATGATATTTCTGATAAGTTAGAACCTACCATAGCACAGGGTCTGCTTTGCTTAAAGTGACTAAGCCCCCTTTTCCATCAGTTTTATGAATCGGTCTTCCTCTCCGGCAATTTTAAACTGTGGAGTCCCACAGGGCTCCGTTCTAGGTCTTATTTTATTCCCACTGCATGTGTGTCCTTTGGGCTCAGTTTTCCACAAACACAACCTTTTTTATTTTTATCAACTCTATGCTAATGACTCACAGTTGTCAAACCACTCACACCAGGTGAACGTCATCGACCATCCACACTTACTGCCTGTAAGAAGTTACGCCTTGGTTGGTAAGAAACCTACTTTATGACGATAAGAGGGAATGCATTATATCTGGACCTTTTAACACAACCAATAAAATGTCCAATTGATCAACTTCCATTTTGATTAATGTATCTCACCACAGTAAAATATACTTGCTTTTTCTTCTTCTCTTTTACAATTGTAACACTATTTATACGGTAATCTCTCAGCACCATCTGTCCTTCCTGCAGCTCTCCAGAATGCAGCTGCCAATCTTCTGACAGACAACAAGAATGAGGATCATATTACACCAGTCTTGGCTTTCCTCCACTAGCAATCCAGTACACAATTGATTTTAAAGTGCTACTGTTTGTTTTTAAGCCTTTGCATGGCTTATCACTATGCAATGCTGATTTTCTCCAGGCTTTTGAGATATTCATTTACAATTACATTTATCCATTTGGCAAACCCTTTTATAACCCTTTTACAGACAGGTAGTCCCACCCTATACCACTGGTGGACACAATGATGCATTCACTCAAATCAGGCCGGTCAAGCAAACAAAACTCCACAGAATCAGTGTTTAAAATGATTTTTCCAAAAGTCAACTTAGAAATGGTTTACTTGTTGCAGTTTCTTTACATAAACGTGGAGAAGAACAAGTATTTTAACATCAAAACATCTACAATCTTCGCGGAAAAGAAAAACATCTACATAATCTAAGATCCAAAATTAGTATTTTAAATCTAAGTTTGCTGGAAACCCTGCATTTTTCTAAGTTTAAGGTATGAGGGGGCTGTAGCAGAGCAGGAACAGCGAGGCCATCATCATCTCTATGTAATTACAGGCTATTCCTCTGTGTGCTGTGGGATTGAGACAGGGGACGAGACCCAGCATGAACATAAACTCCAGTTTACTTTCCTACCACAGATAAAGTTCCTGCAAAAACATCACCGTTAATCACAAACTGTAATGGCACAGTGATAGATGTTAGAAACAACAGCTCTACAATTCATTTCAGAGTCAGAGCTCTTTGCTTTCTGAAACTGCCATGTTCACTCCCCTCATCCTTTCCAGTGTTTACAGAGGGACGAAAGTGAACCCAAACCACACTGTTTGACTGCAGTTAAAACCAGAAACCAGCGTCAGAGAGAGCCGAACACATCAGCGCTTTATGGGATCAGACCAAAGGACATACTATTCTTACCACTTCTGCAGTATGTAGTGTGCACACTGTGCACAGCATGTTGATTTTCAGTATGCATGGATTACCTACAACAATTTTGAAAGTATACAACAAAACACACTGGACAGAACAGTTAAAATGCAAAATGTCCCAAAATGCAATGCTCTCTACTTGACCATGTAGTAAGTCAATGTGACGAATGAAACAGAAGTTAAGCATGATTTTTAACATCTATTTATTATTATATTATTTATAGAAAAACAGTAGGCAGTATGAAGAATACAACACACAGTACTGTATGTATGTACTGTAAGTATGTAGCATGCTTGCATTTCATTTTGAATATGTTGGCTTGATTAGCATGTGACAGATGGACGGCAGATGTCCTTTTGAGTGAATAACGCCATCAAGGTATTTCTCAAATATTACCTGGCTCAAGTACCACATTCTATATTGCCCTGCGCTTGCAGATGCTACTAGCTGATTTCATGCTGGAAATATGGACTTATCATAAAGCAAGGACAAACAACCATCAAACAGAGGACGCGAAGGAGCAGATATATGTATAGCCATCTTTCAATCTCACATGAGAAGCCAGTCAAAAAGCTTTTTCACTGTTGTTAATGCTGTGGTTTCAGTGGGGCTGTTTTCACTCTGAAACACGTCAAGGTCAGCCTTCAACTCCCTGAGTCCACACAGCTCAAAACACCATTATCTGAGTCTGACACGGAGGCATGCAAAGCATTAATACGCTTTCAAAGAGTGAGATTCGCGCTCATAACTGAGCTGATTCAGTACTATAAAGCCATCCAGGTCAAATAAACATAAAGAGAGAAAAAACAGAACAGCTGTGACCATCAGTGATGCATTCAAAATCATTTCAAACTTCCTTAGCAAACATTTTACTACTAACAAAGAGATTAATCACAGTGAATTTCATTTCTTCAAAATTAAAATACATTTGCATAATGTATATTAATTAACATAGCTGAGAAGTTACATAATGGAATTTATTTAATAATTGATTTATTCCACATTTAAATTTCTTCAGCAAACATTTGACTATGAACAAAGATATTTCGGCCTACACAAAATGTATTATATTTTAATAATGCATGTGAAATTAACATAGCTGAGAAGTTAAGATAATGCAATTTAACTGATTTATTTAAAAGCTAAATATTTTTTTCACATTTTTAAATGCACATTATTTTATTCACGGTCCCCTGGTCACCCAATTATCTAAAACGTATTTGAGAAGATTGAACTCTCAGTGATTTAAAGGATTAATAAGGGAAAGGCTAATTATATTGAAGCAACAGCATGTTGCTGCATTTCCCATATATGCAAAGTTTGAGTGATTTTCATCCGTCCTCCACTCAAGCATACTTAACAAGCTGTTTGTGCTGAACGAGGAGAGAATAATTAAGCGCAGTGGCTCTTAGTAAAGCGGGCCCGTGTGCCTCTGTGAGGGGCGCAGAGCCTCCTGGAGTGAGATGACCATCTGCTGGCTGCATGCTCTGGGTGTGACACGAAAGTCAAAAACACATGCAAACGCTACACATGCCCTTGAGGAACATGGTGAGAAAAACAGCCCTAATTACTGCTCTAAGATCAGCTGCACCAACCCACAGACAGAATAAACCTGGTGTAAGATCAGGAGGCTGAGCTTGTTTAGTCCAGCAATGTCACTAAAGTTAGTTGCAAATGTAAACCAAGACTCAAGCAGATTCTATGCTTGAAATAAGCACAAGATAAAAAATTAATTAAATTAAATTAAATTAAATTAAATTAAATTAAATTAAATTAAATTAAATTAAATTAAATTAAATTAATTTAAATTAAATTAAATTAAAATTAAATTAAATTAAATTAAATTAAATTAAATTAAATTAAATTAAAATAGGGGTATTTATTTATTTATAATGTATTTATTATAAAATAAATTAAACCTGATTTAATTTAATTAAAAGTAAATTATAAATGTATTGTATAAAAAATTATAAAATATTTTACATATAATATACAAAATAAATATATACTTAGATTTATAAAAATAAAAATAAATAAAGTAAAATATCTATATTATGCTTTGGGTAAAACATCTACAGTAAAATTATTATAAAAACAATTATAATGAGAAAAAATGCACAGCTACTTCTGAATCACCATCAATAAAGAAAGTGTAGTTATGGCATCTACCAGCAGGGACTAACTGCCTAAACTAAGCAGCTAATTAAACCTTGAGCCCTTCAGCAATAGAGAAGCAGCAGCTCGACACCTGACAGAGACTCATGATCGTCTGCAACGACTGCAAACACACTGCTGCCTTCAGGCCGAGCATCTGCACGAGCAGAACACACAACTTCTGCTCCAGTACTGAGAAATATGAATACTGTACTGAGCTGAACTGCTTGACTCATTACAAGAGATTCGAATCATAAAATCTCCATTAGAGGGAAAGGAATTTGGAAAGCAATTAACATGAACGCAGGGAGACTGAAGCCTGCATTTCTCCTGGTCTCCGTCTCAATCCGTCCACACTGAAATGCAGCTTAGGAAACATTATGATAGAACACCCTTTGAAGGTCGTACATTTTACTGGAGTCCACAAACAGAGTTCAGATCGGGTTTGACGCTTCCAGCAGATCCAGAGGCATTCCCAAACACAAACACTGACCTGTCATACAACAGCAGAAGATGTGTTTACTCCTCACATAGTTAATCACAGACCGAAAAGGCCAATGAAAGCACACAATTCTAGCTAGAAAAACTAATGAGGCTGCTATGACTGCGCCGCCACTATTTTGTTTACAAATGTCATGCGTGTGTAGTACTGTATATTTTTCCATATCGAACAGTATTGATATTTAGCATGTTCATTTACCATCAATAGGGAAGGAAACACTTTGAAAACTCCACAGAGTAGCTGCCTTTTAATTTAAATCTATTTTATTTTTCCCAGATTTTTTTTTTTCATTTCCCATTCTGTGCTTAATGATTTAATACAAATGTATCATTATAAATGATGTCTAATGAAATGCATTAATACAACTTTTAACAATTTAATCAATATTTTAAAATGCAATCAAATAGAACAATTTACAAAACATTGCATTTTTTATTTTTGTCAAATAAGATGCCGCAGAACTGTATGAATCGAAACACGCATACAAAATATCTTGGTTGCTTGATATTCCTTATAAATAATATTATTACTACTACCTTGAGAAGTAAATTTGGTCATATATATATATATATGTCATAATTCCTTCATATTAAACTGAGCTTTTATTGTGTGGGTTAGTGCTGAAGATCTGTGAGATTCAGTGTGTTTGACGGTAGTTCTGTGTGAAGTGCTGAAGTTCATGTGTTCGTGTCTCGTATAGTGAGACGCAGACGCTGAAACACCGCGAGCGTCACGTGTTTGAGTTTGTGAAGCTACGCCACAGAAAGTCTGACAAAGACACAAAGTTGCGGCATTCACACACTGGAAACATCTGATGGCCAAAAAGCATTTGAATAAAGCACAGATCATTTCAAACCCCTCAGAAGATCTGAAGCATAATCTACAGACTATAAAACTGCAAAGCCGACTGGATATCGATCGGCCGGATGCATACGAGCCTTCAGAAGTGTGTGCATCCATTCATTATTTCCAGGTTCTCCAGCAAGAGCTCCTTCAGTGTGAACAGAGAGACGAGACGAGAGAGAATCACTCAGACAAACATCCAGCAAGAGCTAAAGGAACGTCACAGGAATACATGCTGACGTGTGGCTTTGACTGATCTGATCCGTCCATCACAACCGAGGTCACGACAGAGTCTCTTCTGCCACCAAAGCTGCATTTATTTGATCAAAAATACAGTAAAAACTGTAAAAATGTGAAATATTATTACAATGTAAAACAGCTGTTTTCTGTGTGAATATGTGTTGATCTGCTGCTCGAGAAACATTTCTGATTATTATCAATGTTGAAAACCCCACGATATTTTTGTGGAAACTGTGATGCATTTTATTTTTCAGGATTCACAGATGAACAGAAAGTTCAAAAGAGCAGCATTTATCTGAAATAGAAATCTTTTGTAACATTATACATAAATGTCTTTACTGTCACTTTTGATCAGTTTAATGCATCCTTGATGAATACGTGTAATAAATGCAGTCTTGGTGAGCATAAGAGACTTTTTCCAAAAAAACACTTACTTACTTCTACATTCATGTTTTTAGCAGATGCTTTTATCCAAAGCTATTCATCAATGTGACGGTCATTTGCAGAACTCTCACTATAATTATTGACAATTATTTTAAATACTGTGATCATTGATAACCATACGTAAGTGTAAGTATTAATAGTTAAGTGTTAGTAATATTAATAAAATATTAAGAATGCATTTGGAGACAAGCAGTTATGAGAAATGCATTACACTCGCATTCACATCCATATATTAAGACCGATTGCTTCCATACTAATTATTAAAATAATTATATGTAATAGTATGACCATGTATAAAATGAGTACAGAATATTAAGAGGATATTAATGCTATTTTATATACAGCACTGTACACATTCAAGATCAAAAAAAATATATAAATATTTTATAAACAATAAATATATAAAAAAAACTTGTATAAACATGTTTTTAAAAAGCAAGTATTTGCATGAATTATCAATGAACGTTCTCTTCTCAGTCACTGAAACTCTCTTCACACACATTTCATAAAAGTGCCCTGGACTTCACACAGCTTGCCAGCAAAAGTGATTTGTTTTTTGTCACTTGCAGAAGTTGTTACCGGAGCCATTGATCGAGTGTCAGGAGTCATTGATCTCAGACTGGAGCGGAGCACAGAAGAAGCAGAAGCAGCCGTGATCTGCTCTCAGCATCATTATAAAGCATGACGGAGCTGAAGAGATTCAGCAAGTTCTTCTCATTTAGTCTGCACGCTGCATCTATCCTCAGCTCTGCTGCTTATGTCATGAACTGAAGCATCATCCGCTCAGCCAGAGACTCGACCGGACGCGACTCGCTTTTAATACAGCGCAGATATTCCAGATTAAACACTAGAGGACACGCTTGACCAAACACAATTTCCCCTCACCTCTTGTTCTGTTCCCAACAGATTTGAGTTGGAATTTTGGAGGGAAATATGGAGGCAGATGCAGGGAGAAGACATCTTTATGTTTTCATTTTTATAATGCATGCAGATATTTCAGAAAATATTGTGCACTGCACACTTATTTGAGCATCAGTTGTAAAAGAATATTTGTGGATCTGTGCGCACTGGTGAAAATTCAAGAAACGTCAGGATTATTTTTTTTAACCCAAAATTTAAAAAAAAAAGAGAGAGAGAGAAATTATGTTTTTCATAAAGAGCACAGACCCTACTTTTAGGACGATTAAGATTGCATTATATAATATTATTTATTTATTCTATTATTGTCAGTTTTTAGTAATGTCATGCACAAAAATAAAATTGGATTAAAAATATTGCATAAAAAATTGATATGTAAAACAAATGTTTTTAAATAGTTTGATTAAACCAGGGCTATTTGTGTTAACTAAAACTATTCATTACTTGTAAAAAAATAAATAACTGAAATATTAAAAAAGTGCATATTTATAATGCATGCAGCTATTTCAAAATATATTGTGCTCTATACACGTGTACACTTAACATTATTGCATAATACAAAACAAAAAAGTAATTCATGCAAAATATAAATTCTCATATTTTTGAATTTGGGGTGAAATATAACATGCATATTTCTTCATGAGATTCAGTCAGTTGTTCCTCAGGTCAGCTGCAGCTCAGTAGATGTTGTATTTGACGCAGGAAAGCAGATCTCTTGATTACAGGCAGAAACAGCGTGGCCTCAGAGAAACTCCAGAGCAGGGCGACGGGTGGAGACCCACATCCACAGTCCACACACAACTCACATCCAGCGCCGAGGAGGATCATGGGAAAAAACACCATTTACAGGGCATCGATTTTGAGTCAGAGGAAGCTTTCGCTGCGAGCGACCGGCGCTGAGATGCTGGAGAGGCGTGTTAACCACTCCCCGTCTATTTCAAGGGGCAGGATCGGACTTGCTCAGTCAGAAGGGATTGTCAGGGAGCCGTAAACACTTCCTGTCAGGAAGAGAGCACTTCCTCAATCCTGGAGCAAAAGCCCTCGGACTCCAGAGAGACTCGGACTAAACCAGGATCATTACTGTAAACCAAAACTAAAGCCATTCCTTGAAATAAAGTAAACATTAACTGAAATAATATCATATAAAATAAAATCTCAATAGAATAATAAATCAGAACAGCTAGTTGCTAATACAACATCTCATTTTCATGTAGTCATGTACTAAAAATGAAAAATTAAATACTATTAGAAAAATATAATTTTATTCCGTTTTTTATTTAATTTAATTTTAAAGTTTCATTAATTTTGTTTTGTCACAATTGTTATTAGTTTAGTTTAATTATTAATTTGTTTTAATTATATTAAAAAGCAAACTAATAAAATGTCAGAAACACACATTTTCTAAAAAAAATTCAATTCTAAATAAATAAATATATATATTTTAAGGTTTCTTTAAAACATTTTTTTCAGGTAACGTTATTTTGTTTGAAAATCATTTTTAATGATAAAGTTATGAAAATTCTTGTTAATGGTTTAATCTGAGTTTCAGTGTTATGTAGCTATAATAAGTATAACCCTGCTACAAAGCACCTGAATGTGACGTAAACATACTGATGATTTCAGAAAAGAGAAGAAGGATCTTCTGTCCAACACCAAAAAGATGCTGAAGTCTAAGATGTGAGGTTTGCAGTCTTGTCGGATGTCGTCTTAACCGGACACAGATCCTTCAGAAGCGTCTTTGCAAAGCCAGAATCACATTGACGGATTGACAACGAAAAGCCGCCTTAAAACCGTCATATCTCACGGATCAGCTTCGTATAAAGTCTCTCGACGCTGATGATTCTGTGCGGTGTCTAATGAAAGCGTGTGGGAGTGACGGCAGACTCAATAGAGACACGCATGCCTGCAACACGGAGGTCAAGCCTTCTTCAGCCATTCAGGTAAAGCAACAGCTCACATATCTGCACACACGCACACGCTAAACAACATACATACACCCCCCCCAACACACGGTTACCATAGTGACACATCCAACTCAACTCAACTCAACCGCACTCAACACAATGAAGGGTCTCGTCTGTCCTCACTGTGTGCTGGTTATAGTATAGTGTATAGTATAGTTATAGTGATGTAAACCAATGCTCCTCAGTTTCAGTTTTCCATTTCAAACAGACAACTCATTCACTCATTCACTACAGGCACTTCATCTTCTATTTCTCTAAACCAAGTGCTTTTTTAACATGGAATTGATCCAAAAAGATACAAAAGTTCAGACTCTATTTATTCTTTATTATTATACTATTTTCCAAAATACAATGGAAGCACAATTTATACTTGCCTACAAAACCAATTTTAAGAATTTGGCACAAACAGAAAGTTTTTAAGATCATAAAAAAACTAATTAAATCAGGTGCGTCCTAACGTATGAATATGAGATGCGTATGAATAAATTGATGCTGGTTCACTGACAATATGAATGAAGTTGGTTCAAATGAATCTAACTGTTTCTAAAGCGATATTTCACCCAAAAAAACACTTTCATAGTATAGTTGGTCCCCAACATTCTTCAATATATCTTCTTTTGTGTTCAGACTCGAGGGTGAAACAACTTGAGGGTGAGTAAATGATGACAATCTTCATTTTAGGGTGAACTATGCCTTTAAAATACAGTTTTGTATAACAGTTTGTGGATAAGGAATCATTAAACTAGCATTATGAGTGAAGAAAGTCGAGCACAGTTCCCTCTGAGAGCGAGGAAATTAGTTCAGTGCAGACCGACAGAGGCAACTAAACCTCAAAAACAATTCTAGGCCAGAATGTATCCATTTATCCATGTGCAGAGGGTCTGAATCTTGATCTCATCTCTGCATCAGGTCAGAATTCACTTGATGGTCTTATCATCAATACTCCAGTGATTCAGACTCAGAGTTTACTTTACACAACTAGAAAACCTCTGAGAAACATTCAAACGCTCTCAGAATACAGGCCTGGCTTACATACAGTACAGTACTGTAAACATATAAAAACTAAAGCTAGTTTAGAGAAAAACAACTATGAACCCCTCCGTTCTGCAAGGTCACTGCAGGCTTTATCTTCTGTTTATCTTTCAGTAATTCACTTTCACGAGTCCTTCAGCTATTCATTTAACACATATTTCTCTGTGTGTGTGTGTGTGAGTGTGAGTGTGAGTGTGTGTGTGTGTGAGAGAGAGAGAGAGAGAGAGAGAGAGAGAGAGAGAGAGAGAGAGAGAGAGAGAGAGAGAGAGAGAGAGAGAGAGAGAGAGAGAGAGAGAGAGAGAGAGAGAGAGAGAGAGAGAGAGAGAGAGAGAGAGAGAGAGAGAGAGAGAGAGAGAGAGAGAGAGAGAGAGAGAGAGAGAGAGAGAGAGAGAGAGAGAGAGAGAGAGAGAGAGAGAGAGAGAGAGAGAGAGAGAGAGAGAGAGAGAGAGAGAGAGAGAGAGAGAGAGAGAGAGAGAGAGAGAGAGAGAGAGAGAGAGAGAGAGAGAGAGAGAGAGAGAGAGAGAGAGAGAGAGAGAGAGAGAGAGAGAGAGAGAGAGAGAGAGAGAGAGAGAGAGAGAGAGAGAGAGAGAGAGAGAGAGAGAGAGAGAGAGAGAGAGAGAGAGAGAGAGAGAGAGAGAGAGAGAGAGAGAGAGAGAGAGAGAGAGAGAGAGAGAGAGAGAGAGAGAGAGAGAGAGAGAGAGAGAGAGAGAGAGAGAGAGAGAGAGAGAGAGAGAGAGAGAGAGAGAGAGAGAGAGAGAGAGAGAGAGAGAGAGAGAGAGAGAGAGAGAGAGAGAGAGAGAGAGAGAGAGAGAGAGAGAGAGAGAGAGAGAGAGAGAGAGAGAGAGAGAGAGAGAGAGAGAGAGAGAGAGAGAGAGAGAGAGAGAGAGAGAGAGAGAGAGAGAGAGAGAGAGAGAGAGAGAGAGAGAGAGAGAGAGAGAGAGAGAGAGAGAGAGAGAGAGAGAGAGAGAGAGAGAGAGAGAGAGAGAGAGAGAGAGAGAGAGAGAGAGAGAGAGAGAGAGAGAGAGAGAGAGAGAGAGAGAGAGAGAGAGAGAGAGAGAGAGAGAGAGAGAGAGAGAGAGAGAGAGAGAGAGAGAGAGAGAGAGAGAGAGAGAGAGAGAGAGAGAGAGAGAGAGAGAGAGAGAGAGAGAGAGAGAGAGAGAGAGAGAGAGAGAGAGAGAGAGAGAGAGAGAGAGAGAGAGAGAGAGAGAGAGAGAGAGAGAGAGAGAGAGAGAGAGAGAGAGAGAGAGAGAGAGAGAGAGAGAGAGAGAGAGAGAGAGAGAGAGAGAGAGAGAGAGAGAGAGAGAGAGAGAGAGAGAGTGTGTGTGTGTGTGTGAGAGAGAGAGAGAGTGTGTGTGTGTGTGCTCGGAGGGTGTTGTTCATTAATGCTACTTTAAAACGATAATTGATCATCTTACAAACGCTCTCAGCCGAGAAGGTCTAATCACAACAACAAAAACACAAGAGCAGCAAAGAAATCATAAGCTAATGCAATCAGCCGGTCTGCTTACCATACTGGCAAAAAAAGATTTCATTATTTATGTTTTAATTATAATAAATAAATCTGTGTTGTCACAATACCAAAATCTCAGTAGTCGGTGTCACTACAGTAACATTTCACGGCTCTCTGCACCAATTTCAGTAGAAAAAGAAAACACGTAAAAAATGTTGGAAAAATGGGAAAAAATACTATGGCCGTCAGTGGCTACCAGCAGCTGTCTGGTCACCAACATTCTCCAAAATATCTTTTTTTGAGCATTGCAATGGCAAAAACTACCCTTAAAAAGGAACTGAATGCATCTGAAACGTCAATTATATAGATTAAATCTGACTAAATATTGCACTCGATTCTCAACAACTGAAGCAATTGACTGAACGCTGCTGTTGTTTCAAAATCAAGATAGAGCAAAACGCTTGACACAGATATTGGCATTCCGAGCATTAGGAAAGCATTTCCATAATTATCATCCACTTGTCAAGTAATTAAGACACTAGCTGGCCTTTTCAAAGCACTAGCAGGATACTTGTGTTTCAGCCTCAGCGGTCGATAAACACCATTCAGTATGAGCGAGCAGAAGCACTGCGATGGACAGAGCATAACGATAACGTGTCTAAGCGGTTCACACACGGATAACGAATCTTTGATGCCTGCGTTCACAAAATATGACAATCCTACTGCTCACAGTTCAGTGTTTCTAACACAGCACGGATCTATAAACTCTGTTAATAGCTAATTAAAGGGACAGTTCACCCAAAAATGAAGATTTGACTTTAATTTACTCATCCAAGATGTAGGTGACTTTTTTCTTCAGTAGAACAGTAAAGAAGGTTTTTAGCTGAAACTGTGGTCTTTGGTGATTCACAAAATGCAAGTCAATGGCTACCGACACTTTGAGAGTCAAAAAAAGCATAACGCAGGACACCAAATGAATCCACGTGGCTCCTGATGATATTTTGAGGTTTTATGAAGCGAAACGCTCAGTCTGTGCAAGAAACTGAACATTGTTTACAGCATTAACACTGTAATCCAGAGCCTCAGGCAAACGGTCCGATGTGATGCCCGGTTCATGAACGAATCATTCTTTTGTACCAGTTTGTTTTGAACTGTTGAACTAGTTGAATCGTCTGAATCAGTTTGTGGCTCGAGCAGCACAGATCTACAAGTTCCTCAATCAAAGCTCACTTTCAGACGCCTGACAGTCACTCCGACTGAAAATGAGCCGAAACACCGGCGTATCTGATTCTGTGATGAATGAACTGATTCAGTGCTCCAGTTCCTGCAACAATCATCTGAACTGAGGAAACAGTTCGACTCGGACTGAGCCACTGATCTGCGCATGCATGAACCGAGAGCTTGAATGAAGGGCCAAATTAACGTTTTTATGGTTTCTCATTGTTTATGTAAAAAGGTGAGCTGATGAAGACTAGTTTATTCACTTTATATGCTTTAGACACGTAAAACATCCATGATTTACATCATTATTGGCTGCTTTAATAATATAATTGCGCATACGTTATGTCATTGTGTAATCATGCAAATGAACTAGTGAGTCGGTTATTTGAATCAGTTCATTGAAACGAACTGTCCGAAAGAACCAGTTCGAGGAAAAGAATCAGATCTCCCCTTTTATCTGAAGCTCTGGATTACAGTGTTAATGCTGTAAACAATGTTCAGTTTCTTGCACAGACTGAGCGTTTCGCTTCATAAGACCTCAAAATAGAATCAGGACCCACGGGGATTCATTTGGTGTCCTGCGTTATGCTTTTTTTGACTCTCAAAGTGTCGGTAGCCATTGACTTGCATTTTATGAATCACCAAAGACCACAGTTTCAGCTAAAAACCTTCTTCACTGTTACTGAAGAAAAAAGCGATGGCCTGATGGTGAGTAAATTAATTTTGGGGTGAACTATTGCCTTTTAATTTTTAGGGTCGCAGCAGTTTCTTGAGCAGCAGAGCAGCATATTATACCGATTTCTGAAGATCATGTGACACTGAAGACTGGAGGAATGATGCTGAAAATACAGCTTTGATCACAGATATGAACTACAGTTTACTATATATTCACATAGAAAACAGCTGTTTGAAATTGTAATAATATTTCACAATTTTTACTGTATTTCTGATCAAATAAATGTAGCCCTGCTGATCAGAAGAAAAAATATATGTAGCATACACTGTACATTGAACACACAGCTACTTTTGAATGGCCATCAATGGAAGCAGATGGTTAGTTACGACATTTATCAGCAGGTCTAATGGAGTCATTTTGACCAGCCAAACCTTGACACACACACACACCTGTGCTTTCCCATATGATCTTATGCAGTAACTTTTCCTTCAACAACCTTGCAATTCAGCAATCGGGACAAACAGCATTTGATAAGAGCACAGACCAGCACAAACAACACTCTGAGCGACTGCAGCTGAACTCTTTTAATTAGACAGCGCAGAAGCTGCAGTATTTACCAGGATTGATGAGTCAGTTGCATGTTGTCTGGCTTTGACAGGCAGTCCACGAGCATGATGCCTGTGAAGGCCTGAAGTGTTGATCAGCTCGGCAAGAACGAGAATGACAGCGACAACAGCGTGTCAGTCAGCAGCCTGTAGTTAGTATGCACCCTAACTGAAGATAACCAGATAGTTGGGACACCTGCGGGTGCACTATATGACGGCACTGTTTGAAACATGCCGTCTCCGCTTGCATCATATCTCTAACCTGAGAGCGTACGGAGAGCGCACGGGCCGCACCTCGCAGGACAAGGTGTGGCAGGTATGAAGCGCGGAGGAAATATTCTGAACGAGCTATACATTTGTGATCGCTCACGTAAATACTAAAAAAACGCACCACAAATGAACTCAACACGGCATCCAAGCACGTGTGCATGCATTCAGATTTTCACTCCACCTACCAACATTTTCACTGATCACAACATAAAATGTATCAATACTAAGCATTGCAAAACGTTAAAAAATGGTCAATAAGATTTTAGGGCAAATGACTGACTTTCACTGGATGTCAAAGGTCACCATTACTGTTGACCTCTGCATATTTTCATCCTGCATGGTTTGACTCTACTTTGACGAATCTAAATCACAGCCACCTTCTGGAGCAACAATCTTCTGGATAATAAAGGTCTAACGACCCATTTTCATTTCCACCCCAAAAAATATATGGAAACCAATATAACATATGGGCACTCTACAATTCCTAAAATATCAAGAATAAGCCAAAGCCATGTAAGACCTCTGCGGATGTGGATTCTCAAGCAGCTCAGAGACGTTTATGGATGTTAACAGCAGTCAAACCCAAACGCAGACCCACGGATTGTGTTTCTGGATGTCGGTAACAGCTCGTAACCGTTGTGGAGCACATAAAACAACTGGTCTTACCGGTTCTGACGCAGACCTTCTGTGCTAAAGCATGGCCTTTACCCTCACAAAGTATGCCAGAATGTGTAAACCCTGTTATTGTCAAATATTTTCACACTGTGATGACACTACCAGTGAATGTTTAAATATATATTTGAAAAAAAAACACATTTTTATATTTATATTTTAGATTTTTTTTCCTTGTCTATACTAAATTTAAAAAAACAAATTACAAAAAACACTAATATGAACAAAAAATAATTATAGAACTGATTTATTAACATTTTAAAAATATTCAAAATCATTGAAGAAAAGTTAGTAAAAATCTAAATATATTTTCAGATTTTCTATAACACTGAGTAGACTGAGTGATGCTCCGTGTCCCGGTCTGCGCCGTATGGAGCCTACCTGTGGAGGTGAGTGTGCAGGCTTCGCTCTTACCTTCTCCTGCTTGCCGTTCTCGGGCTCGACGGGTGGAGAGCTGGGGGATTTGACCGCGGTCGCCCCGCTACTGCTGCCCGAGCTCGAGCCGCTGCGCTCGACCGTCTCCACCTTTATGAGCCGGTGCTTCGGAGACACGTACTTGACGTCCGGCGAGCCCGCGGAACTCAGTCCGCTGGAGAAGGGCACGGTTCCGCCCGGCGTGTACGGATCCTCGAAGTCCAGCTCCTTCTGGAGTTTGTAGGCGGTGAGGATGTCGGGCTGCGCGGACATTAACCCGGTGCCCGTCTGCTGCTGGAGGTGGAACGCCGGAGGGCTGGAGACGGCGGTGTGGAAGTGTCGGTAGTCCGGTTTAGGAGGCGCCGGTGGCGGGGCTTTGGTGGTTTTGAAACCCAGGTGCTCCTTGAACCATCTGGCCATGCTGCCAGCGCATTGCTCACAACTCCGATACGAGATGTATCCGTACCAGTCCCCGTCCGAGTGCTGTGTCTCCGGCTCCGGCGGCGTGAAGTGCCCGTTCCCCGACTCTGGCACTCTCTGTTTGGTGAAACTCTGCGCGAGACTCCTGCGCTCTCTCCGTGTGTGTGTGTGTGTGACAGCTGAGCGGCTGCTGGGATATATTGGGAATTTCTACCTGAGATACCCACTGCCACCTATCGGTGCACTCTGACACTGGAAACACATGAGAAAGCAAGGATTCAATCACAAACGTGTTGTCATTGCGCGCACTGAACTCGCGCATCGGGAAGCTTTGCAGCTCAGGATGCTGAGGATAGTGCTGGAGCTGGTGTTTTGGCAGAAAAAAAAAGTAATAAAAAATGCTTTTCTTAAAAATTGAAACATGCACTGATTTCTGACGGCGTATGCACGCTATTAGTGTGTGCATTCATGACATTTCTGTTTTTGATTCATTTGATTTGTGTACAAGAATGTGCTTGTAAAGAGTACAGTTTTTGTATTTTTCCTCTAAAGTCCTTTGCACTGCAGCAACCTGTGTGTTTAACAACTGGGTGTTTTTTCAATTTGCATGTGTTTTCTTAAGTTGCAGCGCGTTGAGCTCTCTCGGCCACCGTAGATTCGGTCCTTTTTGACCCGGAGTGTTTTAAGAACCTATAATGCAACATCAACTCATTATGCTTTATTATCTTTAAATCTTGGGTTTAATCTCTTTATCAACTTGTTTTCTTTCAATTAACACAGGTTTTGATTGATCGTAGGCCTTACTGATCTGACTTTTGCAGCAGTTTTCAGGTGCCTTTATCCAAAGCACCTTAGAGGAACTAAAGAAAATCATCATGCGTCAGCCATGAGAAGATAAATGCAGACAAGTCTTTTTCTAGCAGAAGAATTCCCGCATTCATCATTTCCATGAGATTGGTCTCACCTTGCATTGGTCAGTAACCTTCTCCAGCATCCGTACGACGGCCTGCATCACAGGAGCTAAAGTCTCCTCTCTGTAGACTCACACTCTGCCAGACAGTCATTATCAAGATGAAACGTTCACATCGTTTCGGTGCCAGTGGATTACTTTCAATATTTCACACACTTCCCTAAACGCCGGTTTAATACTCAAACAACATACGAACAGGCAAACTAATCTTAGCTACAGAGCAAGACGTTAATGAGAGTTCACAGACAAGACAAATAAAATAAAACAGAATGAATCCTCCGAGCCGCTGCAGTGAGGGACGGAGGAACGTGGACCAGATTATAGTCCAGAGCAGACACTTCCATCAGGAACGACGCCGAACAGGAGGGAGAGATAATAAATGAGTGTCTTTTGATGCCAAAGTGAGTAGAACAAGAGTGAAGGTTTTGAACCAGTCTAAATATGTACTGAAAAAACAAATAAAACTAGGGGGGGGAGATTCAAGTTTACACTATTTTCCAGGAAAACTCCTGCTTTCAAATACAGTGTAATCTGAAATTTTTGCCAAAATAAAAGTGACATGATTGGAAAGAGAAAGAGAGTTGAAAAATATTCAAGACACGACTGAATGGGATCCATTGGGAGTGCAAGCAAATCTACAAATATCAAACCTCATTAGTGGACTGACACATTGCTCTGCGCTCATTCAGGGCTCTAAAGAGCAATATGAGAAGTCATGACCATTACTGCCACGTTTAAGAGGTGAATTGAGAATCACAAACCTGAAGGAAGCGGTCAGTGTTGCTGACGGTCATGAGGAGGGTCTCCTGCCGCAGTTTGAGCTCTCGCTGCACCTGCAGTCTGATGACCATCACAACCTAACATGCATTCAAGCAAGACCAGTAAACACAAACATCAACCTTCATACATGGTGTATAAATCACAGCAACCTTGTAAAGACACGATCATGAAGCTCAATTAGTCAAGATGACAAGCATCAGCATGATGCACGAGCAGCACATTTCATCAGTCAGTGCATTAAACCCTAGACATTAAATCCTCCGAAAGCTGAAGATGTCAGTGCTTAAAAGCAGGGGTTCTCAATTCCAGTCCTTGCGTACCACCGCTCTGCATGTTTAACACACCTGATTCAGACCACCGGCTTGTTAGAAGAGAGCTCCAACAGAATGAATCCTCCGAGCCGCTGCAGTGAGGGACGGAGGAACGTGGACCAGATTATAGTCCAGAGCAGACACTTCCATCAGGAACGACGCCGAACAGGAGGGAGAGTTAATAAATGAGTGTCTTTTGATGCCAAAGTGAGTAGAACAAGAGTGAAGGTTTTGAACCAGTCTAAATATGTACTGAAAAAACAAATAAAACTAGACATCTGGAGAAGACAAAAGCTGAAACAAACCCAGCATTAAGACGCTTAACTAAAAAAAGTCTAAAAAAGTGCATCTCCTGTTGTCTCCTCTCACATATAAATTATCCACATGGAGTGCAAGCAAATCTACAAATATCAAACCTCATTAGTGGACTGACACATTGCTCTGCGCTCATTCAGGGCTCCAAAGAGCAATATGAGAAGTCATGACCATTACTGCCACGCTTAAGAGGTGAATTGAGAATCACAAACCTGAAGGAAGCGGTCAGTGTTGCTGACGGTCATGAGGAGGGTCTCCTGCCGCAGTTTGAGCTCTCGCTGCACCTGCAGTCTGATGACCATCACAACCTAACATGCATTCAAGCAAGACCAGTAAACACAAACATCAACCTTCATACATGGTGCATAAATCACAGCAACCTTGTAAAGACACGATCATGAAGCTCAATTAGTCAAGATGACAAGCATCAGCATGATGCACGAGCGGCACATTTCATCAGTCAGTGCATTAAACCCTAGACATTAAATCCTCTGAAAGCTAAAGATGTCAGTGCTTAAAAGCAGGGGTTCTCAATTCCAGTCCTTGCGTACCACCGCTCTGCATGTTTTCTCTTATTTAACACACCTGATTCAGACCACCGGCTCATTAGAAGAGAGTCCAAAAAAAGTCCCAAAACCCCCAAATATGTGTTTAGAGCTGTTTAAACGCTGCTTGATCTGTTCAGAATTCTCTCCTGATTCAGACCAGAACACTTTTTCACTGGAGCAAGCGTTATTATGGATTATGGACTCTATGGTATTTTAGTTAACAACGTGTTGATGCTGGGTTTGTTTCAGCTTTTGTCTTCTCCAGATGTTAACTGATGGACTGGAGTGCTGTGGATTATTGTGATGTTTTTATCAGCTGTTTGGACGTTCGTTCTGACGGCACCCATTCACTGCAGAGCATCCATTGCTGAGACACTGATGCAATGCTACATTTCTACAAACCTGATGAAGAAACAAACTCATCTACATCTTGGATGACCTGAGAATAACATTTTCATTTTTGGGTGAACGATTCTTTTAATGCAAAGCAGTGCATCTGGACTACTTGCATGATACTTGTGCTACTTAACAACGTTTTTCAATCTTCAGCCCAAATTCATTGTAACTGCATGAAAAAAATAACATTTTGGATGATGGCCTCTTCACCTCGAGCTGCTGTAAATAAGCATAGATGTCGCACACACGTTCACTGCAGATCCGAGCGTCACCAGCATCTGCAGATTCCACATCTGGGATGTTAAGCAACAGGCTGGAGAACGCCTGAGGAACATCAGTCTCATTCTGACAAACATCCGTGTGTGCAACTGGAAGCTGGGAATAAAACACAACGGGAAAACAGAAACGCACACAACTGATGGACTGGAGTGCTGTGGATTATTGTGATGTTTTTATCAGCTGTTTGGACGTTCGTTCTGACGGCACCCATTCACTGCAGAGCATCCATTGCTGAGACACTGATGCAATGCTACATTTCTACAAACCTGATGAAGAAACAAACTCATCTACATCTTGGATTGCCTGAGGATAACATTTTCATTTTTGGGTGAACGATTCTTTTAATGCAAAGCAGTGCATCTGGACTACTTGCATGATACTTGTGCTACTTAACAACGTTTTTCAATCTTCAGCCCAAATTCATTGTAACTGCATGAAAAAAATAACATTTTTGGATGATGGTCTCTTCACCTCGAGCTGCTGTAAATAAGCGTAGATGTCGCACACACGTTCACTGCAGATCCGAGCGTCACCAGCATCTGCAGATTCCACATCTGGGATGTTAAGCAACAGGCTGGAGAACGCCTGAGGAACATCAGTCTCATTCTGACAAACATCCGTGTGTGCAACTGGAAGCTGGGAATAAAACACAACGGGAAAACAGACACGCACACAGGTCCTTACAGTAATGGATTCAATAAAGCATGCAAAAACAATAATGCATTAATTTCTGAATGTATAGGTCTAGCTCATATAAAACATGTCTCACCTTGACCGTGTCAGACACCTCAGAGATGCTCGCGTTCTCTGCTGAAGGTTGGCTTTTGCATTTTCCTTCTTCACGCGTGCATCTTTTTGTCTCTAACGAAGGAAATGCTATTCACACTTAATATAGTTATATCAACAAAATAGTTTCTTATTTAGAATGCTTAGTTTATCAACAAGTTGTTTTGAGCTTTTGGTGTGCATTGTTAAAAAAAATGCATTTTGAATAGTGATAAGAGAATTTGAATTGGGCATTATTTAGGATAAATAGATAGATAGATAGATAGATAGATAGATAGATAGATAGATAGATAGATAGATAGATAGATAGATAGATAGATAGATAGATAGATAGATAGATAGATAGATAGATAGATATGTATTCATATTATAGCATACAAAGGGGTTAGTATTTTTGTTAAGGCAGCTTACCTGTTTAAAAATAACACTCATCTTCTCCAAGACACCATCATCTGTCCATCAAAAGATGCTGAAGCTGAAAATGAAATCAAATGTTTGGTAGCTCTGCAGCACAGATAAAAATGACAACAGGAGTCATAGATGACCTTTATGTATACGCCTGTATATGAGCGTTCAGAGGTTGTGCATCCCTGCTTTATATTTCATATGGTAATATGAAATAGAGTTAGAGCAGAGATGCAATGCTTATTTACTCAAACAAAGCACACCTGAGACTTTGAGGGAAATGAATAGTAAGTTCTAGTCACACACACCTTTAGAATAAGTTGAAGAATAAATGCACTGCTCGGAAATTTCTTTATCTTTTTCCAGCAGCCCCGGATGCAGGGCCGGTTCTAGACATTCAGAGGCCCACGACCCCCAATAAAATGCACTTGATCCTAATCTTAGGTCTTGGATCCCAATCTTGGATGGCCTGAGGATGAGCAACATTTTCATTTTTGGTTGATCTATTCCTTTAACATTTGTGTTCATCAGTTTCATTATTCATAGTTTTCTGCGGCAACTAGTAGCACCAAACAGAACTGCAGAAATACTGACTAAAGTCAAACAAGTTCCATTTTTGTTAACGCCGTTGGTTGAGCCAGTGTGGTTCTTTCCTCTCTAGCTGCTTGCTGAAACAGATTAATACTCTAAAAGCAACCCTGTTTAGTATGACGAAGGAAACACGTGAAGTGAACGTAAGACCAGAGAAGTGCTGCCTGTGATAACGACATCATGTCAGATGAGTAATGCTCACGAATGGCCTTTCAGGTCAGATTAGAATCCTGTTGCCTTGACTTAAGTTAATTGGAAATATTGCAGTGGCACATTTATGAGCTTATACGCTATACTGTGAGAAAGATTCGACGCTAAACTATTGGCACAGATGCTTTAGGCATGACATCATCAGACACATACAAAAACCATTTCTTTGGTGTAATAAAGCCAGCCCTGACTGATCAATAAACGCCTAACGAGCCATAACTCCAAAAGCATTGTTTCTTTGATGAGAAACCCCCATTCTGTCCCATTATTGATTGATTGAATGAATGAATGTCAAGTCTGTGTTTTATAATAACTTGATAACTGGTGTCTCAGAGCCTGGCCTTCTTGCTGTAAAACTCTTTTATTTCAGACATAATCCTCAGACTGGCTCAAACCAAACCAGATTGATTAGTCACATGATATTGGCAAATATGGCAGGCTTCAAACGGTGCACTTTGGTCCTGCGCCAGCTGCCACTGAAATAACAAATAGCTTTCTCCAGATATTATAGGCCTCCATGATGTCATGGTTTGGCTGACAGTGGCACAAGGACACAAATATTAATATGTTTTCTAAATAACAGCGTTCCAGACTGGCTGTTCAAGTGCTGGCGACAAGTGATTGTCTTTATGAGTGAATCACTGAATCATTCATTCAACCGATTTATTAGAAATGAGATATTAACTGGTAATAAATTGTTTTACTACTACTGTTAAATTGGTACATTTTATTGGTGCATATAATCCACCTGATTTTTCAACAAGTGAGCTGTTTTCTGTGAATGTGTGAGACTTCCGGTTCATTAGCCGCTGCTGGGGAATAACGAGAACAATAACAACGTTCAGTAAACGGTTCAACTGTTTAAGATAATACATTAAAATAATGTATATAATTTACAAATTTCCTGCTCTTACAGGAAAAATAAGGTGGACATGTATATGTATTTTTAAAAACGTTTGCAACTGCTTTTTATCACTTAATTAGTAGCACCATAATTACTAAAGTGTCAATTTTGCAATTTTATGGTGAACTTGTTACAGTGTAATTATACATTTAAGTGATTAGGGTTTGGTTTAGTTGCATGTAATTATGCATAATTTACTGCTATACTATAGTAAGTACATGTAACTTGTAACAAGGACACTATAAAATAAAGTGTTATCCTAAATTGTGTTTCAACGGGACTAGTGAGCAGACATTTAAAAGTTTATTTTAAAGTGCAAAGTTTGAAAACTAAAATATATAAATAAAGCTCTGCAAAAACTTGCCTTGCATTTTTACAACACTCATGTAATACGAGTCTGATGTGTGTGTGATTGAGCTGGAGTGCAAAGCAATATCACACTGCCTCCAATAACTTCTCAGAAATATCTCGGATGTTGTGAAATAGATGTATGATGCTCCTGAGGTGATGCTGATCAATGTTGGTTAGTAAAATGTGGTAACCAGTGCACTAGTGTTAGCTCAATTCGGTCCGGGTTCTGAGCGCAGACACTGAAGCGCACACACACAGAAAGCGCCTCTCACAGCGCGCGAGTACTCTCTCGCGTCGCATGAACGGAGAATCACACACAAAGTGATGTCGAATTGTCCGTTTTGACGAGTATTCACGTAAACACAGTTGATTAAGTGAACGTAAACAGTAGGGAGAATGTGTATCAGTACATTGCATCCATTGCAGCTGTATCATAAAGGCATGTTGTGTGTCACCGCAGTTAAATCGGTGTCTATCATGATAAAACCTTCATATCAAACCCATATAATGAGTTTTAGAGGAATGCTTACAGTAATAAATGCACTGTAACTAAACCCATTAGATTGCAGCCGACTAAATTTACTGTAGATTTAGTCGACTAAAATCTTATGATATTTAGTCGACTAAAACTAGACTAAAACTAAAAACAATTCAGATGACTAAAATATGACTAAAACTAAATGGCATTTTAGTCAAAAAAACTAAATAAAATGTTGTTGTCAAGACTAACACTGCAGCGCACCAGCATGCATACTAATGAGCAGCTATGTCTTTCCATCACTGTGTATTCTTCACTGTGCTCTTCAATCTCCTCCCGTGTCGTTCTGAGGACTCGAGTGGACGGCTGTATAACATTGATTATCCTCTTCGCAGTGCAGTCTTAAAAGTCACTTTGGGATTAGCAGCACGAGAAGCCGGCAGCTCTCACAGCCCAGACTCTAAATTGATTATAAAAATGCCAGAGTTTGTGACATTGTTCCGTCCTGAGGGAGAGACTGGAGGATGCAGAGGCCTACGGCTTTCACTGCGGCTGTGAAGGTCTCCTCTCTCTGGAGGGAAGATGTGGTTAAGACAGTTTAGAGAGTGCTGGACTGTTGCGCTCACCCATCGATTGTGCTGTTGACCTGCTTAAAGCGGCTGCTTACCTGCTGCTGCGGCTCGTGGAGAGAAACAGCTGCTGACGGGAATGACAATGTGGAGTGAGGCTGTAGATTCTCATTAACGTGCAGAGCTTAAAACAACGTTGAGTGCATGTTTGTGTAAACATACAACATGCTTTTAATCACTGCAAAATAAACAGAGAGTGGCCTGTGTGTGTGTGTGTGTGTGTGTGAGAGAGAGAGAGAGAGAGAGAGTGAGTGTGTGTGTGTGTGAGAGAGAGAGAGAGAGAGAGTGTGTGTGTGTGTGTGTGTGTGTGTGTGTGAGAGAGAGAGAGAGAGAGAGAGTGTGTGTGTGAGTGTGTGTGTGTGTGTGTGAGAGAGAGAGAGAGAGTGTGTGTGTGTGTGTGTGTGTGTGTGTGTGTGTTTTTTGGGGGTCCTGTAGGGAAGACAGGAAGATGATGGAGGAGAGGAGGGTCATGCAATAACATACTCATATATCTCATATAGCATTCGATTGCACTCTGTCCACGGCGCCTTCTGCTGGAAATGTCAGTGACACAACATAATGAGAGAGGCACTAAACAAGATGTCACGCGTGCATGACTAATGTGGTCCGATGGGAAACGGCTTATTTTTCCCATAGATTATTGTCACACACTCGTGGTGAGGTGTTAAGAGCATTTTCATACTCACAAATTGTGTTCAATAGCAAGAAGATTCACTATTGAAAAAAGAAATCGTGAGTCATTCATTTGAGCACTGAATCATTTATTTACAAACCAATTAATTGAATCAAACTGGACTTCATGAATTCACAGAGCGTGTTTGATTATCCGCCTCGGCTTCCATTAAATGTTGTGAAAAATATAATAATGCAGCATTTCGAAACACTAAACCACAGGCTAATTGTTAGAAAAAGCAGCTTATTACTGGAAAATCACTATTTCTGTGATGTCATGCTGTTTGCCCACAGTTTATTCTGGAAAAGCTGAACTGCTGTGATAACGCCATAGCAGTGTTCTGATGAATCATTTAAGAACTGAGTGAATGAACCGATTCACTAAATTAATCAGACTGAGAGGAACGATGTGAGTTTGATCTCGTTAAATATTATCAGAACTAAATGAACCAGTTAATAACCAGTTTCCAGCTTTTTAAAATAATATTTTCACTCTGGATTAAGTAAAACGAATAGATTCTGCAAAACAATTCATTTTTTGTCGACCTGCGAGAAACGTGCCACAAAATCATATGGGACCATAAAATCGATTTAGATTTTATTAGGCCATTTCAAGTCTCTGTAGATTTTATGTAATGTAAATATAAATGTAATTAATGCAAATGTTAATTTAATGCACACTTAAACATTAGAAAGAAACATTTATGGCTTCACCATAAAGCTGCAGACACAATAAAATGTGATGAAAAGCGCAGCATTCTGACATGATTCAATGCTTATCATAGGAAAAAAATAGCTTCTTACTGGAAAACTTTACTATTTCAACAAAAAATGTCATGTTATATCAATGTTTGTTGGAAAATGTAGCCTGCTACTGGAAAGACTGTAGTGTTTTGATAATGACCTTTAGTATGGAGAAAGCAGGTGTGTTGACCGAGCGCCATATTCCTCTGCCTATAATCTTGAGTCAACAGCATTTCCCAGCCCTCCATCACGCGTATTTACCCAGTAAACACTCACTTAGGCCTGCTTGTTTACCCCCGTCCCTCCACACACACACACACACACTCTAACACACACACACACACACACTCTAACATACACACACACACACACACACACACACCCACACACACACACACACACACACACACACACACACACACACACAGCTGTCCATGTGAATCAGTAGCTCACACTCTTTTGTTTCTCAAAGCTCCGGCACAGTTAAACGAAACATCCTTGAGCGTCTGCTTTGAAACGGACTGCAGACGTATTGATTCTCTGCAGTGTGGAGGTCTGCTCGGTTTATATGGAGGGTTTGAATGAGGCTGTAAGGCTCTGGCAGGTTTACTTTCCTCCCCAGACAGGTAATATTGTGGAAACGGGACGATGGCCCTTTCCTGCACCCGCTGTCCGCTTCAGTCTCCCGCATTATGCTGTTTAATCACAGTATTCGATCCTGCGTATAGCTTCATAAAGCTCAACATTCACTGCTTCCTCTGTCCTCTGTCCTCTACTCACAAACACAGACCCGATGTGCATGCACAGCTTTCACGGCTTCCCAAAAGTTCATCTCAAGCAGACAGAATTACACTGTGAAGCAAACCAGTGTCTGCGGCATGAGAATGAGTACAGACAGCAGCTCTGAGAGACATGCATTTAAAATAAAATGAGCATTAAAACAGTACAAAGGACACAATCGTCCATGGGGAACAACTGAAATTGGGACAAGTTTGGTCCAGTTAGTGCTGTCACTGAATAACTAATACCCTTGTGTATAGAATTGCACTTTAGCATACTTTTAAAAAGACGGGAGTAATAATACTTTAAAAGAATAACCTTAAGTGTGAACTGAATGTAATGTTTTCAGACTCTTAATTGCATGTTATTTACAATTAAATGAAAATGTATTATAGTATAAATTTATATTAAATGCAATTAGTTGAACTTAAGAGTGTTTTGACCCACTTAAGTAGACATAAATTCTATTGTCTATAAAATATGGTTAAAGTTACTGAATGTGCTGAATGTACTGACAAGCATTTATGATCAACTAAAATATACTTTAATGCCATTTCTATTCAAACTACTATGTCATGTGTTTAAATATATTTGCAATGAAGTTGCAGTTTAGTACATTTAACATATAATAAAATATATTAACTTTATTATTTACATTATTATTATTAAATGTAATATCCAATATTGCACTGCCGTTAAAATGATAATCAAGTGTGTGCTTTAATATGTTAGTCAACACATCTAAATAAGTGTACTTCTTTAAACACAACAAAAGATTACTAAACATAATGATTTTACATGTACTTTAAAGTAAAAAAAATTTTTAAAGTCTCTTTTTAAGTACGTGGCCTTTATTTCATGAATATTATATTGTCTGCAAGCACTTTTTTTTAAAAATATACTTTGAAGTACACTACAAGTGGACATGCATTACAATGAAGCACACTTATTTTTCACAGGGATATATGGGTAGTGACTTAGTGACCCAATTCATTTACTTTTTTTTTTCATTTACTTCTTGCTGTTTTGTATGTAAACTACATGCTTCAACCCAAAGTACACTACAAAGTCCAGAATGCCTTGCATGCAGTGGTGTAGTGCAGCGTATACTCTAAAAAATGCTGGGTTTACCCAAAATCAGACACATAATTACTAGAGGCATCAGCAATAATCAAAAGGTGAACATTTATTAATAAGCAATTTAATTCATGTTTATAAAAAAAAACGAATGTTCTGATATTCAATGTAATTTTGAGCAGAACTGAAAAGGGGGAGACGGGATAGTGTGTAAAGTTTTGTTCTGTTGCGATTCAGAAGAGTTTGTGTTTTGGTGGTTTATGTGTTTCCGTCATGCTGAAGAGAGGAGCTTGTGTTTGTGCTGTATCTGAAAAACAACATCGAATCCCTCAAACTTCCACTGAGGCATTTTTCCAAAACATCATCTTTTGTGGTTCACATTAGATGTGAAGATGAGACATTAGAAAGTCATACTAGTATGGACTGATACGGGACGAGCGTTTCTGAGTACTGACACACTGTGTTTTTTATATTTGTTTACTGGTCTAAATGGCAAAAAATGTGCAATTCAACCAGTGTGGTCATTATAGTCTACCAGCAAATGACTGTTATGTTAGTTTGCAAGCCTAAGGGAGACACATGGGATGAGTTAAACAGACATACTGGAGCAGCTTCAGTCTCCCCTCACACCGGTCCCACAGTCCTCCATCATTTTGTTCTGAGGTGTGGAAATCAGTCTCTTTACACCAGAGGCAATGTCTTTGGCCGTCCTTGAGCACACACACACACACACACACACACACACACACAGACACACACACAGAGAGATTGGAAAAGGGTGTGCAGGTCCATCAGGGTTTTTAAGCTTCAGGGACAACCATTTGTATTCCTCTCACACTGATGACAGTGTGTTTGTGGATGTGTGTGTGTGTGTGTGTGTGTGTGTGTGTGTGTGTGTGTGTGTGTGTGTGTGTGTGTGTGTGTGTGTGTGTGAGAGAGTGAGTGAGTGAGTGAGTGAGAGAGAGAGAGAGTGTGTGTGTGTGTGTGTATATTTCTGTCTGTACAAAAGTATAAACACACACACACACACACACACACACACAAAGCTAAACATATAGTTCTCCTTTTCATATCTACTTTAAGTGCCTCAAACAAAACTTGTACCTCCAGATAATGTAATATAATATTTCATGACTGTGTTTCTTACCACACTTAAGCCTAATGAATTTCTCCACTTAATCAAACACCATCTGGATAAGCCTACACATGCAAACCTTGTTGCTCTGGTAAAGGGGGTGGCTTTGCACTTATTTATCGCGACAGTTATAAAATCTGTCCAATTTCTGTTTCTGAGCCATCATCTTTTGAAGTCTTGGCTGCACAACTCAAAGGTTTAACTCCTACAGTTGTTGTAATGATTTATAGAACACCTAAGTTATCTGATTTGTCTACTTTCATTAATTAATTTTCTATTATGTTAACAGACTTATGTACCGAATATTATGTTATTGGGTGATTTTAATATTCATTATGATAATACTACTAGTACTCAATATCATGATTTCGAATCAGTTTTGGATAGTGCCGACCTTGTTCAGATTGTTAATTTTCCAGCACATAACAACGGTCATATTTTAGACCTAGAATGTTGTTCTGGTGTCATGCCTTTTAATTTGACTTTTACTGAATATCCTATCTCAGATCATAATGGTTTTAATGTTTCTGTTCCATTAGCAAAGGCCAAACCACAACGCTGTGTTTCATTTCATAATATAAAAAGTATAGACCTTAATGATTTGCATGGAATGAAATCTGTGCTGTTTTAATTCTTCTACATCTGATTTGGTATATTTTTACCATGACGATTTGTCTCACATACTTGACATTGTGGCTCCTGTGAAAACTCGTACAGTATCATTTGTTCCGTCACCAAACGGCCATGGGTCATCGATTGGAGAGATTGTGCAAGAGAACTGGTCTTGAAGTGCAGAATATCTAGTCTCATAAGGCTGCACTTAATACAGCTAAATCATCTTTTTATGCCAATATCATTGCCACTGGACAGAGTAATTCAAAGACTTTGTTTAGCACTGTTAACAAACTGTTGAAGCCTTTTGACAGGGTTTCCTTCTCTCCCACTCAATGTGCATCTTTTGATGAATTCTTTAGATCTAAGATTGACTATACATCAAGAATTACCTAACTCTGCTTTAATGTTTAGTGTTTATCAAACTGGATACAATCAGATCTGTTGCTCTGTAAGTAATCTTGCTAATATTGAGCTAATTTCAGTAGATTATATGACTGAATTGATTATGAAGTCTAAGTCCTCCACGTGTTCACTCGATCCTTTACCCACTGTTTTAGTTCAATCTTGCATCCATTCAATTTCCCCTATTATTACAGCTATAATAACTTCTTCATGATCTACTGCTACTGTACCTTCATCATTAATATTGGCTTCTATTACTCCCATTCTTATGATTATTGGTACGGATCCTAAAGATTTTAATAATTATTGGCCCATTTCCAACCTTTCCTGTTATTTCAAAATTTCTTGAAAGAACAGTAGCAACTCAATTTGAATTACTTTTCTTCAAAGTATTGACCTCTACGAGGATTTTCAGTCGGGTTTTAGATCAAAAGATAGTTCAGAAACAGCTCTCGTTAAAATTACAAACAATCTTCTTCTTGCAGCTGATGGCCTTCTGTCTATTTTTGTTGTTTTAGATATCAGTGCCGCATTTGACACCATTAGTAATTCAGCATTATTAGATCGATTGGCTTGTTTTGGGGTGGCTAATAATGTATTTCTCATCTTAATTAAATGATAGATAATAGTTTGTACAGATTAGGTCTGAGCACATTTTAGTTACTCACAGTGTTCCACAGGGGTCCGTGTTGGGTCCACTTTTATTTATTATTTATATTTGACCTCTTGGTCATATTTTTCTCACTTATGGTATTCATTTTCATTTTTACGCCGAGGATACACAACTGTACATATCTACAAAACATAATATTTCCCACCCCCCTCTCAGACTTACTAAATGTTTGCAGGATGCAAAGAATTTCTTATAGCTCACTACCAACAAATCTAAAGTCCTTCTTTGTTTTATATTGATTGTATTTTATCAACTTTTGTTGAAAGGCGTCCTTGAGTGCCGTAAAAAGGCACCTATAAATAAAAGGTATTATTATTATTATTAAGTAGACTTTAAAGTAGCAAAATAATAAAAGTAGTAAAAAGTGCACTTTGTAATAACGTCAATTGAAAAGTTTTAAAGTACATTGTAAATCATTGTGTTTTAATCTTTAAAGAAGTACACTTACACTTTTGATGTGTTGACTAACATACAAAAGCACATGCAAAGCACTTGCTTATAATTTTAACTGTAGTGTGTTGTTCAATACTACATTGAAAATGTATATATGTTAAATGAACTAAATTGCAACTTCACGATTACAGATATATTTAAACAAATGACATACAAGTTTCAACAGAAATGACATTAAAGTATATTTAAGTTCATCATTAATGCTTGTCAGTACATTCAGCAGTAACTTTCACCATATTTCTAACCATAAGTAATTATGAAAGGTGTTCATCAAAGGTTTTTTGGTACGATTCTAAGCTTTAGTGAGTGATAGTGAATGCTTTGTGATTATGAATAAGTGCATGCATGCATGTGGTTGTCAGACTGCTCAGCTTGTGTTAGCGTGTCCTTGTAGCATGTAGCGTGTTGCGTGTGAGAGGTCAGAAGCGGGCTGAAGACCTGCTGTCTGGATCTGAGGAGAACAGTTGGTTCAGAGGAGAGAGGAAGGTGAGCCAGACAAAGAAAAGAAGCAAGAAAGAGAGAGATTTGAGAAAATGAGATTCGAGGGCTAAGCTGTTTATTGTTGCTGGCAGATCATTTGGACATAAAGCAGCACAGCACTGATGGGAGACCAGCCAAAAACAGCATGAAAGTGTGCACAAAATATCACATGCAAAGATGTAAAAACTAATTGATAGTTGCAAACCAAAATGCTAAACAATGGTTTCATTGGTCAACTTGCTGAACAAATAGCACTGCAAAGGCTGGACCAGCATGAACAGTTAGCATAATTTTAAAAGTGTACTTATAGCAGAAATAATATACTTTAAAAGAATATACTTGTGTGAACTGAATGTAATGTTAAAAAAGTGTACTTTTTTAATGCATGGCAAAAGATTATTGAAACATAATGATTTAAAATGTACTTTAAAATAAAACTTTTATTTCGACATCTTGACATCTACTACAAAGTGCACTTTTTAAAAGGCTACTTAAGTGTGTTAAATAACAGTCATGGAAGTGTTTCTCTTTAATTCACTTAAGGTGCCTTTTATTTCAGTAATATTATATTATCTGCAAGTACAGTTATTCGTATAAAATACGTTTAAGACTTGAATTACACTACAAGTGCACATTCAATTCAATCAAGCACACTTCTTTTTCATAAGGGCAGCTGAACCAGATTAGCTCTTCTCTGTACTGCTTTTCAGCATGGAGTAAGCATTCATGAAGAGATTGTTGAAGACAAAAATAAATGTGTCTGTATGTGACTGAGAAAAACACTCATCCATCATATTCAGAGCTTCCTGTAGTGTGTGTGTGTGTGTG
>NW_015505450.1:542469-559755 GCF_001515645.1 Sinocyclocheilus grahami | reverse complement strand
TGTGTGTGTGTGTGTGTGAGTGTGTGAGTGTGTGAGTGTGTGCGCCTGTCAGATTCAGCTCATCCACCTCTTAATTGACTCTGGCTCTGCTGTCTCCATCTCTGAGGATTGTGACCTTTACGAAAACCGCTGGTCGAGAGCTCAGCGGATCTTTTCTGGATAGGTGAGATGTGAAGATGAGACAATTAACACACACACACACACACTCATGTCATGAGCGGCTGACAGCTGAATGCTCTGCCAAGCTTCTGTCTGGCTCTTTTTTTCCTGGACACCTCGACATGGCCGGCTGATTTATTCTCCTGTATCATTTAGTTCAATTAAATATATTGTACTGGAACGAGTCCCGCGGGCTCATTCTATCACCCAGCGCTAATTATTCTCAATAACAGCGTCCTGACCATGACACTGCCTACTCACTGGACTGCTAAACAGCATGAAGACTCGTCCAAATGACAGAAGGAGAGACGAGGAGAGACAGACAGGCCTGCGTGAAGAGATGTGGCTGTTTCTCATCAGACCTTGTAATTTACAACACAGCGATGCTTGATGCTTTTCATGGACATCAGCCACTGAAAACACATTAGAGCTTGCTGTGTATCTGCTCTCTACATAGGGAGCTAAGACTGCATCCTAACAGAAATGGAAGCTCATAAGTGATTCATTTGAAGCACGTGAACAACATGATAGACTCGACTCACAATGGGTTTCAATGCTAACAATAACAATCTAATCAGAATAAAAATACTCTTCTGGCTATCTGAATTTTATTTTATTTATTATTTTTCTGTGGCTCTTTCTTTTTGCAGTTTACATTGATACACCAGTAGGTGGCGACTGTCTTTATGACTGATTCATTGACTCATTCATTCAAACGATTCACTCAAAGCACTGATTCAGTCACGTGTGTTGTTCGGAGATGCGATGTGTTTTCGTTGGCGGGGCAAAAACAGACAGAAACTGTGAATACCATGTCTAAAATGTCAGTTACTCAGTCAAAACTGATATATTATTGAACTGTTCTATAGAAACAATATAATAGTGGCGACTGTGAGTGAAAACTAATAAAAACTTCGGGAACAAGCACTCTTGCTCGTGTGAAATTGCTTAAATAACGACAGATAACCTGTTTATTTTATCAGAAACTAGTTATTTTATATGTCAGTCTGCAATCTTTTTCTTCTCATATGTTAAAATAATTTCATTTCATATCAATATTCAATGTCAGCATATTTTCTTGGTACTGTAGTGTAGTATAATGTGGAATAACACTTGACTGTGTTGAATGTGTAGCGTAAATCTTAAAAGTAGCCCATATTTATAAAAACAATATTTGCAGGTAATATATTATTAATGAAATAAAAGGTCACCTAAGTGACTTAAAGAGAGTCACTTTCATGACTGTTTCGTAACACACTTAAGTAGACTTGTAAGAAGTGCACTTTGTAATAATGTCAAATTAAAAGATTTAAAGTACATTTTAAATCATGTTTTAATAATCTTTTGTCATGCATTAAAGTTGTACACTTATTTTGATGTGTTGACTAACATATTAAAGCACATGGAAAGTACTTGATTATTTTTTCAACTGTGTTATTTGATATTACATTTAAAGTTACTTAATATATTTTAAATGAACTGCATGCAACTGCATCATACAAATATATTGGAAAAACATGACATACATGTTTTAATAGAAATGACATTAAAGTATAATTGATTTGATTATAAATGCCTGTCAGCGCATTCATGAGTAACTTTAACCATATTTCAAAGACAATAGAATTTATTGTGAAATTACGTATAAAGATGTTCTGAAGTCCTACTTAAGTGGGTCAAAAAGCAAATACATTTTATTTAATTGTAAATAACATAATACATTTAAAGTTACTTAATATATTTTAAATGAACTGCATGCAACTGCATCATACAAATATATTGGAAAAACATGACATACATGTTTTAATAGAAATGACATTAAAGTATAATTGATTTGATTATAAATGCCTGTCAGCGCATTCATGAGTAACTTTAACCATATTTCAAAGACAATAGAAGTTATTGTGAAATTACGTATTATTACATTTTATTTAATTGTAAATAACATACAATTAAGTGTCTGAAAGCATTGCATGTTCACACTTAAGTTTATTCTTTTAAAGTATATTTTTCTGTCATTTTGAAAGTGTACTTCTTTTTCACAAGGCAATGTGCATCCAGCTGGTCATAACAAAATAAACATCAGACAATTCGGGTTTATGTTTCTGTAAACAGGCTGAGCTGACTGTACATTATTATTTACATAGTAGACAAAAATAGTAATCTATTTTAATTTTTTATAGCATTAAATGAAATATATTTATAATCAATATCTGTCTTGTCCACCATCCTAGATTTTTTCTTTTTGGGTTTATTTTCTACTTTCGTGCTGCCTGAAGCTGCTTTAGATTTAGGCTAGAATGAGGGATCTTATTAGGCGTCTCACCAGGTTTTGGAGCAGAGCTAATAAATGGGCTCCAGCACAGTCGGTACCGATTAAGCTTCAGACTATTTCATATGGCATACTGTATGCATGAAATGATCTGTAAGTGCTCCAATTCTGCTCTCCGAGAAGAAGGATCTACAGAGAAGTGTAGAAAAATGAAAAGTGCATATTAAGGCTGATCCAGCGATTGAGCACATAATGTCCTCTGAGAAAATGAGCCGCTGTGGCCATATTTTGTCGGTGGCGTGTTTGAGTGAAATTGAGCAAGCAACATAAAAATCTCTGCTCTTATCTACAGATGTCATGAGATAAATAGTTTAGCCTGTGAGGGAAGGTTAATGAGCCTCGCGTTCATCAGGCAGGCAGGTCATCTTTGCCAGCTGGTATGTGGCCCGAACGAACGCTCTTCTGCTCCTGGAGTCTCAGCCAACGCCATCCATCATCCTCAGTGTCTAATCATCCTTCCGACAACGACGCTTACATGGAGTCGGCGAGATCCGCTCTCTCGCTTAGACAAGCCACAAGGAAATTACTTATTTATCATTCACAGGCCAGTGATTGCAGGGCACGCTCTGTCTCACACACACACACACACACACACACACACACACACACAGTTAAATGGAGTTGAAGAGCACTTTCCTTTTTTATACTCCATAGCAGTAGAATATAAAATTGCAATGACGATAAAGTTGTCATGGTGATTTTCTCTGGATAATAGGATCCTGCTGGAGACTCATGATTTGATCTTCACTGACCATTTCATATAGTTCACTGCTCTTAAACGGCTTCCAGATAAGTTTACATGTCCTTGGCCACCAAATCAGTCACTACTCTTCCTACTAAACCCGGAAATCACAGTCTTTCCACTGTCTGGTGGAACTTTTTTTGTACAATATAGTGACTTTTTCAGTTGACAGCAGCTTAGATTAAGTCCAAGCTGTACAGTTTTACCATTCATTCTGTCCCTGGGTATCGAACCCATGACCTTGCTGTTGCTAGCACCATGATCTTCATATACATTTATCAGTTCTTGCTTTTTGCATGGGAATTGAACCCATGACCTACTGTTGCTAACGCCATGATCTACATTTACATTTATGAGTTCTTGGTTTTTGCCTGGGTATTGAACCCATGACTTTGTTGTTGCTAGCACCATGATCTACATTTAGATTTATCAGTTCTTGTTTTTCTTTGGGAATCAACCCCATGACCTTTTGTTGCTAGTGCCATGAACTACTCTTTGAATTACTAGAAGGCACCTTAATTGTGTGTTTGATTGTATTCACAAATGAATTAAAAACAACTGTGATCACACTGACTGCTAACAAACATTAATGCACCCGTCTTCATCAATGCACATATTCCAATTTGATGCCACAACATTAGTTTTGACATTGTGGCTTGTTTATCTCATGCAACTTCAATGTTACAGACATGAGCATTAATGGTTGTGAATGCATGTGAACCGATATTGCTCGTTTTTCTGCAGTTTATTTATGTAGTCTTGCTGCTTTCAGTTGCTGTCTCATTTAAGATACTCTATGTGTGGCTCAAAATAATCAGTTATTTGACATATTTCCCACAAAAAAAGGGCTAGACTTGATTTTATGTAGTGGGCTCTGGATTATAAAAAGTGGGTTACATGACAGATTGGAGCAGGTGTTTGGAGGGAAGAGGCTGAAAAAGTTGTGACGTCAGATAGACAAGAAACGTCATTTTAGAAGCGCTGTAGTTGTAACACATTGATGAAAGAATATTTGCAATAACTCACCAATTAATAAAGCCCAATAAGACCAGAAATGCACATTTCTGTACAGTGTAGCTCACCATGGCCTGGCGATTGTTTTTGACAGTAACTCAGCTCAATCTGTTCGCTAACACAAGTGGAGGCCACTATTGGTGGAGTAATAATGGAAACAAAGACTAGAAGAGCACTATGAAGATAGCACTGCTTTTACAAACACTTTCTATATGCTGAAAATCAAATGAAGGCTATTTCTCCTTAACGAGTTCTTTCTACTGCAAACTCACAAAAAAAAGCCAAATTAATCACCTTAATAAATAAGAATCAATGCTTAATTAAAAGACAAACCAGGTATTGATATATCACAAAGATAAGTCACCCAGGCGGGACATTAAAACACGAGCAAACGCTCAATACATAATTAATATGATCCGAGGAGAGTCTGCCGACCCTCAGAATTCCCTGTGTTTACATTTGATCATTCTTCATTTAAATAATTATGTTTCGTAGTTTCTTATTATTTTGTTTCTTTTTTTTTGTTTTTACTTCGTTGTTACAAAACAGGTTTAAGTACTTTGGTATGTTAATTGTATAAAACATACATTTGTTTCTGTTAATCTGTAGAATGTTGCTACCATTATTATTATTTATTTTCTACAGTAAGGTTCTGGCAAACACATGTGTATTGATTTATTTACCAGTTTATCTATCAATTTAAAAAATAACTATATTGCAACCAATAAAATAGACTCCAAACACTCTACTGACTGAAAGCCGGTCCTCGGTGCTCTGAGAACTGCACCTGCGGCTCTAGCACAAATTTATGTTGCTAGTTTAATGTCAGATCAGTTGTTTACGCACAAGTGCTGGATGGTGAAATGGAGCATCCAGGAGCAGGTGAACCTCATGCATCAGAGCTGTATTCATCAGATCAATCATTTGTACTGTTTTGCTGAGTGGAAGCAATATCTAAATGGCATAAACTGGCATTGATACCATACTGTTTAAACATGAACAAACACTGACATACTGTACAACAAGTTACTGTAGAACACAGCTACAAAGTACAGAATGAAAAAGACTGGGGTGTTATTTGACTATTGAAGTGAATGCATGTTATATGCATTTGTATGCAGACACGCCCGTTGATTTGAAAACTTACTTGGGATTTGGGCAATTAGTTTTCTTGCTTCAATCGGTCTCAGAAAGCCAGCTAGATCCTCTTCTTTCAGAAACTGTAGGTCACACCTAGGCTTTTCAAACCCTATATGGCTAGAATTGAAGTAGTTGGGCTTGGGAACAAATCCTTAACAAACTGCACAAATGCATCCATTGCTGTTAGCAGAGGAGAGAAAAGTTCGTTTTTTACAGATTAACAATGCTGTGCTTGAGAGTAATGACTTGTACTCCCCTAAAACTATATTCATTTAAGGGATAATAATCCAGACACTCTTCAGCATTTACACAAATTATGTCCTTTGTTGCAGCAAAATCTCATCCAGTCCATAATCAGACAAATACAATGAAGAGTGGGGAGTCACTTCATCATCTTTAACGAAAATCAGCTCAATCTGTCCAAATTGCAAAGTAGATTATTCCAGAGTCTGGTTTATTTAGCATGCTTGTCTCAACAGCTTTGTGCACAGCATGACTGTACAAATGAGAAGTGCATGTGGTCAAGCCAACGCTTTTAAGCTTTGGTGAAAAATACATTTTTATATTTCTCACGCCCGCGCGTGCAGGGCACGCGCTCTCTCTCACACACACACACACACACACACACACACACACACACACACACACACACACAGTTAAATGGAGTTGAAGAGCACTTTCCTTTTTTATACTCCATAGCAGTAGAATATAAAATTGCAATGACGATAAAGTTGTCATGGTGATTTTCTCTGGATAATAGGATCCTGCTGGAGACTCATGATTTGATCTTCACTGACCATTTCATATAGTTCACTGCTCTTAAACGGCTTCCAGATAAGTTTACATGTCCTTGGCCACCAAATCAGTCACTACTCTTCCTACTAAACCCGGAAATCACAGTCTTTCCACTGTCTGGTGGAACTTTTTTTGTACAATATAGTGACTTTTTCAGTTGACAGCAGCTTAGATTAAGTCCAAGCTGTACAGTTTTACCATTCATTCTGTCCCTGGGTATCGAACCCATGACCTTGCTGTTGCTAGCACCATGATCTTCATATACATTTATCAGTTCTTGCTTTTTGCATGGGAATTGAACCCATGACCTACTGTTGCTAACGCCATGATCTACATTTACATTTATCAGTTCTTGGTTTTTGCCTGGGTATTGAACCCATGACTTTGTTGTTGCTAGCACCATGATCTACATTTAGATTTATCAGTTCTTGTTTTTCTTTGGGAATCAACCCCATGACCTTTTGTTGCTAGTGCCATGAACTACTCTTTGAATTACTAGAAGGCACCTTAATTGTGTGTTTGATTGTATTCACAAATGAATTAAAAACAACTGTGATCACACTGACTGCTAACAAACATTAATGCACCCGTCTTCATCAATGCACATATTCCAATTTGATGCCACAACATTAGTTTTGACATTGTGGCTTGTTTATCTCATGCAACTTCAATGTTACAGACATGAGCATTAATGGTTGTGAATGCATGTGAACCGATATTGCTCGTTTTTCTGCAGTTTATTTATGTAGTCTTGCTGCTTTCAGTTGCTGTCTCATTTAAGATACTCTATGTGTGGCTCAAAATAATCAGTTATTTGACATATTTCCCACAAAAAAAGGGCTAGACTTGATTTGCTGTAGTGGGCTCTGGATTATAAAAAGTGGGTTACATGACAGATTGGAGCAGGTGTTTGGAGGGAAGAGGCTGAAAAAGTTGTGACGTCAGATAGACAAGAAACGTCATTTTAGAAGCGCTGTAGTTGTAACACATTGATGAAAGAATATTTGCAATAACTCACCAATTAATAAAGCCCAATAAGACCAGAAATGCACATTTCTGTACAGTGTAGCTCACCATGGCCTGGCGATTGTTTTTGACAGTAACTCAGCTCAATCTGTTCGCTAACACAAGTGGAGGCCACTATTGGTGGAGTAATAATGGAAACAAAGACTAGAAGAGCACTATGAAGATAGCACTGCTTTTACAAACACTTTCTATATGCTGAAAATCAAATGAAGGCTATTTCTCCTTAACGAGTTCTTTCTACTGCAAACTCACAAAAAAAAGCCAAATTAATCACCTTAATAAATAAGAATCAATGCTTAATTAAAAGACAAACCAGGTATTGATATATCACAAAGATAAGTCACCCAGGCGGGACATTAAAACACGAGCAAACGCTCAATACATAATTAATATGATCCGAGGAGAGTCTGCCGACCCTCAGAATTCCCTGTGTTTACATTTGATCATTCTTCATTTAAATAATTATGTTTCGTAGTTTCTTATTATTTTGTTTCTTTTTTTTTGTTTTTACTTCGTTGTTACAAAACAGGTTTAAGTACTTTGGTATGTTAATTGTATAAAACATACATTTGTTTCTGTTAATCTGTAGAATGTTGCTACCATTATTATTATTTATTTTCTACAGTAAGGTTCTGGCAAACACATGTGTATTGATTTATTTACCAGTTTATCTATCAATTTAAAAAATAACTATATTGCAACCAATAAAATAGACTCCAAACACTCTACTGACTGAAAGCCGGTCCTCGGTGCTCTGAGAACTGCACCTGCGGCTCTAGCACAAATTTATGTTGCTAGTTTAATGTCAGATCAGTTGTTTACGCACAAGTGCTGGATGGTGAAATGGAGCATCCAGGAGCAGGTGAACCTCATGCATCAGAGCTGTATTCATCAGATCAATCATTTGTACTGTTTTGCTGAGTGGAAGCAATATCTAAATGGCATAAACTGGCATTGATACCATACTGTTTAAACATGAACAAACACTGACATACTGTACAACAAGTTACTGTAGAACACAGCTACAAAGTACAGAATGAAAAAGACTGGGGTGTTATTTGACTATTGAAGTGAATGCATGTTATATGCATTTGTATGCAGACACGCCCGTTGATTTGAAAACTTACTTGGGATTTGGGCAATTAGTTTTCTTGCTTCAATCGGTCTCAGAAAGCCAGCTAGATCCTCTTCTTTCAGAAACTGTAGGTCACACCTAGGCTTTTCAAACCCTATATGGCTAGAATTGAAGTAGTTGGGCTTGGGAACAAATCCTTAACAAACTGCACAAATGCATCCATTGCTGTTAGCAGAGGAGAGAAAAGTTCGTTTTTTACAGATTAACAATGCTGTGCTTGAGAGTAATGACTTGTACTCCCCTAAAACTATATTCATTTAAGGGATAATAATCCAGACACTCTTCAGCATTTACACAAATTATGTCCTTTGTTGCAGCAAAATCTCATCCAGTCCATAATCAGACAAATACAATGAAGAGTGGGGAGTCACTTCATCATCTTTAACGAAAATCAGCTCAATCTGTCCAAATTGCAAAGTAGATTATTCCAGAGTCTGGTTTATTTAGCATGCTTGCATATACATTTATCAGTTCTTGCTTTTTGCATGGGAATTGAACCCATGACCTACTGTTGCTAACGCCATGATCTACATTTACATTTATCAGTTCTTGGTTTTTGCCTGGGTATTGAACCCATGACTTTGTTGTTGCTAGCACCATGATCTACATTTAGATTTATCAGTTCTTGTTTTTCTTTGGGAATCAAACCCATGACCTTTTGTTGCTAGTGCCATGAACTACTCTTTGAATTACTAGAAGGCACCTTAATTGTGTGTTTGATTGTATTCACAAATGAATTAAAAACAACTGTGATCACACTGACTGCTAACAAACATTAATGCACCCGTCTTCATCAATGCACATATTCCAATTTGATGCCACAACATTAGTTTTGACATTGTGGCTTGTTTATCTCATGCAACTTCAATGTTACAGACATGAGCATTAATGGTTGTGAATGCATGTGAACCGATATTGCTCGTTTTTCTGCAGTTTATTTATGTAGTCTTGCTGCTTTCAGTTGCTGTCTCATTTAAGATACTCTATGTGTGGCTCAAAATAATCAGTTATTTGACATATTTCCCACAAAAAAAGGGCTAGACTTGATTTTATGTAGTGGGCTCTGGATTATAAAAAGTGGGTTACATGACAGATTGGAGCAGGTGTTTGGAGGGAAGAGGCTGAAAAAGTTGTGACGTCAGATAGACAAGAAACGTCATTTTAGAAGCGCTGTAGTTGTAACACATTGATGAAAGAATATTTGCAATAACTCACCAATTAATAAAGCCCAATAAGACCAGAAATGCACATTTCTGTACAGTGTAGCTCACCATGGCCTGGCGATTGTTTTTGACAGTAACTCAGCTCAATCTGTTCGCTAACACAAGTGGAGGCCACTATTGGTGGAGTAATAATGGAAACAAAGACTAGAAGAGCACTATGAAGATAGCACTGCTTTTACAAACACTTTCTATATGCTGAAAATCAAATGAAGGCTATTTCTCCTTAACGAGTTCTTTCTACTGCAAACTCACAAAAAAAAGCCAAATTAATCACCTTAATAAATAAGAATCAATGCTTAATTAAAAGACAAACCAGGTATTGATATATCACAAAGATAAGTCACCCAGGCGGGACATTAAAACACGAGCAAACGCTCAATACATAATTAATATGATCCGAGGAGAGTCTGCCGACCCTCAGAATTCCCTGTGTTTACATTTGATCATTCTTCATTTAAATAATTATGTTTCGTAGTTTCTTATTATTTTGTTTCTTTTTTTTTGTTTTTACTTCGTTGTTACAAAACAGGTTTAAGTACTTTGGTATGTTAATTGTATAAAACATACATTTGTTTCTGTTAATCTGTAGAATGTTGCTACCATTATTATTATTTATTTTCTACAGTAAGGTTCTGGCAAACACATGTGTATTGATTTATTTACCAGTTTATCTATCAATTTAAAAAATAACTATATTGCAACCAATAAAATAGACTCCAAACACTCTACTGACTGAAAGCCGGTCCTCGGTGCTCTGAGAACTGCACCTGCGGCTCTAGCACAAATTTATGTTGCTAGTTTAATGTCAGATCAGTTGTTTACGCACAAGTGCTGGATGGTGAAATGGAGCATCCAGGAGCAGGTGAACCTCATGCATCAGAGCTGTATTCATCAGATCAATCATTTGTACTGTTTTGCTGAGTGGAAGCAATATCTAAATGGCATAAACTGGCATTGATACCATACTGTTTAAACATGAACAAACACTGACATACTGTACAACAAGTTACTGTAGAACACAGCTACAAAGTACAGAATGAAAAAGACTGGGGTGTTATTTGACTATTGAAGTGAATGCATGTTATATGCATTTGTATGCAGACACGCCCGTTGATTTGAAAACTTACTTGGGATTTGGGCAATTAGTTTTCTTGCTTCAATCGGTCTCAGAAAGCCAGCTAGATCCTCTTCTTTCAGAAACTGTAGGTCACACCTAGGCTTTTCAAACCCTATATGGCTAGAATTTAAGTAGTTGGGCTTGGGAACAAATCCTTAACAAACTGCACAAATGCATCCATTGCTGTTAGGAGAGGAGAGAAAAGTTTGTTTTTTACAGATTAACAATGCTGTGCTTGAGAGTAATGACTTGTACTCCCTTAAAACTATATTCATTTAAGGGATAATAATCCAGACACTCTTCAGCATTTACACAAATTATGTCCTTTGTTGCAGCAAAATCTCATCCAGTCCATAATCAGACAAATACAATGAAGAGTGGGGAGTCACTTCATCATCTTTAACGAAAATCAGCTCAATCTGTCCAAATTGCAAAGTAGATTATTCCAGAGTCTGGTTTATTTAGCATGCTTGTCTCAACAGCTTTGTGCACAGCATGACTGTACAAATGAGAAGTGCATGTGGTCAAGCCAACGCTTTTAAGCTTTGGTGAAAAAAAATGTGTGTCAATGCACTTTTTTGACTCTTCTCACACTTCTTTTGAAGTGGGAACGTTTGCTGTCGAATCTCAATGACCACAAATGAATGAAAGGTCCAAGTCTCAGAATGAGTGACGGATAGTGAAGCATGTAATGACGCTTCGGTTTCAGTTTGTCCCCAGGAAACATTTCCTTTCTCGTTTCCAGATATTGTGGTATTAAGACATTGAGATATGCAATCTGTGCTATATTCATTTAAGGGATAATAATCCAGACACTCTTCAGCATTTACACAAATTATGTCCTTTGTTGCAGCAAAATCTCATCCAGTCCATAATCAGACAAATACAATGAAGAGTGGGGAGTCACTTCATCATCTTTAACGAAAATCAGCTCAATCTGTCCAAATTGCAAAGTAGATTATTCCAGAGTCTGGTTTATTTAGCATGCTTGTCTCAACAGCTTTGTGCACAGCATGACTGTACAAATGAGAAGTGCATGTGGTCAAGCCAACGCTTTTAAGCTTTGGTGAAAAAAAATGTGTGTCAATGCACTTTTTTGACTCTTCTCACACTTCTTTTGAAGTGGGAACGCTTGCTGTCGAATCTCAATGACCACAAATGAATGAAAGGTCCAAGTCTCAGAATGAGTGAAGGATAGTGAAGCATGTAATGACGCTTCGGTTTCAGTTTGTCCCCAGGAAACATTTCCTTTCTCGTTTCCAGATATTGTGGTATTAAGACATTGAGATATGCAATCTGTTCAATGGTGATCTTGAGAGCACACACTAGCTCAACCAGTTCTTTCAATTTAACAGTCTGCTGCCAAACAGGGTCTTGTGAATCTACTCTGCCTCTATTATCACAGGAAGAAATCTAAGACGACACCAGTTCTCCGCCAAACTTACTGCCTTTTTGGCTTATCTGGGAGGACCAGCATCAGAATCCAGATATATATGTACTGTGCAATTCTCCTGTTCAGTTGCGTATATGAAAACCACGTCCTTTTTACAAAGTATGCCAAGAAATCGGCAAGATCAACAGCTACAACGCCTTCGAACAAGTCGTGGTCTTATAGGAATCAACCGTGCGACTGGGAAAATCTACACTTACATTCTGAAGTTCACGGCGTTCTACCAAGCAATGCCTACAGCAATACTTGGCAGTACTATTATGTTCTGTGAGTAACCACCGATGCAGTGAGAGCCCAGATTATCACCGATAATTGTTGCACGTATTATTAGATGTCACAATTCCGTGCTCTTCAAGTTCTTTGACATCTGCCAACAACTTAAAAGTAATAAATGAATGTTGCCAATGCATGAGCTGTAAAAAGGCATCCTGGTACGAGATACGTTGGATTCTCATCATATTTTGTCACATTTTCCCTTTGCTAAATGCGATCTGAGATGAGGAAGGACTTTGTTTATGTCTTTACATTTTTGCTAGAGTTTGCACTACAAACAGATGTGCCCGTCCAATCATCCAAATGAGTGTGTTGTCTTTTGTGATGGCGATAAACATGAGCTTTGAGAGCATTGTATTATGTGAATTTAAGTTTGCGGTCTGGGATCAACACGGATATTGAGCATTTGCTTCATATCTAAGATCTGATGATTAACGGATCCCTTCACTGTCTTAAGAGAGCAATCACAAAATGTGCACAAATACATTCATATTGTTGAAGATAACACACCTGATACGAATTCATTTGTCCATCCAATGAGTCTGATGTAGGTCACTTGAATAAAAACAACACTTACTTCACATCAAGGTCCAGGGTTGACTTTGAGCATTCACACAGCAGAATATGTTGCTTAAAACGGTCACGTTCACACACTTCAGCTCCTTGAGAGAAATAATATCCTACTATCCTAATTTAGCTTCCCTCTCATTGTGCAAACCTGCTTCATGTAAAAAATAAACATGGACTTTTCTACTAATTAATTCATAGGAAAACCTTTCTTTGAATGACCACACATATCCTTCAGGTCATTGGGTATATTATTGTCATCGTGTATTTTGTCTTTGATATTTTTAGACTATTTTAGTATGCTTGTGAGGGAACCCATTCCTGATCATCCCTTTTCACTATATGTAATCTTACCTTGTTTAGTATCTATGAATTTGCCTTCTTATGATCGAAACAAGTGTGTATATTATATGTTGATACCTATGCAACATATTGATGTTCTAAGAATCTTTACTAATTTGTGCATCAACACCCAAGCGAATTACATATGCGAAATACCATGCTTAGAAACAAAGGGCCATAAAAACGCAGAACTCCCACTTGAGATTCCGGACTTCCTCATTGGACAAGCCCATCTTGAGAGGCGTGAATCTCTGCAGGCTTTAAAGGCCACACTTCATGTGACCCGCCCCAGTTGGTGGTTCGGTCGATGCTAAGATGAAGATGTGAGAAAACGCTTCAGGATATCAAAGCTCAGTGCCAGGCCTTTCGGCCTTGACTTTTCCATTCACCAAAAGATTCTCTGACTCAAACTGGTTCTTTTCATCAACTAATTTCAGCAAGATCCTGGGGCCTTAAGATTGCATCAGGAATCTCTTTCAGACAGACTCGCTTAGAATTGACAAGACAGTTGACCCTGAGTGGTCAGATAAATATCTACAGCGGATCTAAAATATGAATAGTTAATTATAACTAGTTATGGTTAATCATTCATATTTCCTGTTGTGAGCTAACCCGCTACAAAAGTTTAAATGTTTTATTTCATATTTTCCTTTGTGTTAGATCCTAGTTATACTTTTAAGCAAAGTACAAATGTTGGTTTTGCTGTTTTTAGTTTTTAAGATTGGTGTTATTTACAACAGAGACTTGATCAGATGAAAATAGAGGGGGACATAATAATATTGATTGTCTTTTTTTGAGTGTGACATATTTACTTGATAAATTAACAGCCTTAAAACATCACAGATTAAAAAAAAAATATATATATATATATTAATTAAATGTAAAAATACAGCTGTAAGCCATAATCATAAATAACACATGTTATATTTCAAATCATTGCAACTCATTTTTTACAAGTAAATCATTTAAATTTAGGGTGGAATTTTTTTTTATAAAGTGCTGTACATTAAAAATCTAAATTATGGTGCATTTCAGTTCATTTCTTAAAATATTGGTTGACATGTTATTTCAATTTACAGTTCAAATCTGTTAAACATTATTTCAGTTCACAGTCAAAGCCTACCTTCTTAAGTACTGGGTTTAACATTTATGTATATCTATATTCATAACATGTTTAGTTAGGTAACTGTTCAACTATGTTTTTTACATCTAAAACATGTTTAATTAAGGGTTCAAACATGATATTTACATTTTCAGTCAAAGAATGCTATTTCATTTAATGCATGTTTCTTAATTATACAGACAAAACATGCCATTTCAGATTACATTTTAAACATGTTATTGTATTGTCTGGTCTATGTACCATTCTAGGGTTGCAAAGGGGTGGAACATTTCTGGTAAATTTCCGGAAACTTTCCAAAAAATCCTGGAAACTTTCCAAAATTTCTGGAATATTTCCGAACTTTACTGGAAATGTTCCACCTTTTTGCAACCCTAATTTTCTCATGTTACTTCAGTTCATGGTGTCTCACCGTAGTTTTTTGTTAGTTTGTTTTTTTACAGTGTGGTTAGGGGTTGAGTTAGTGCCTTAAAAATACATATATCTACTTGTGAAGTGTAACTATACAAATGCATTTCTATAAATAGTTTGTATTGAAATATTGATGCCACTATAGCTTTCAGAAAATATGGCAAATTCAGAGAGTAGCTCTTCCTCAAAAGTGCTTGTTGCATCAGTTTGGTTTAGTGTGCACTGAAGGTGTTTCCCCGTACGATGAATCTAAAACACAGAAATCTGCCTGTGTTTAATCTCCGAGTAAGAGAACTCTAACAGCAATCAGTCTTACTGCATTTGATTTCATATGCATTAACAAAAAAAGTGATTGAGATCAGAACCAAGTTTAAAATGAGAAGTTAAAGACACAGGATAAGAGAGAGAAGAGCTGAGTAACACCGCTAGTCCAACATTGTCTTTATATTCTCTCTGCGTCTCCAGGAGGAAAATCTACTGCTTTCTTTTGGCTCGGCTGCACAAACATGGCAAAGCCGGTCTCTCCACGGCACATGTAGAGCGGAGAGCTGCCAAAATAATTACTATAGCAATCCCAGCTAATGCTGTGGAGGAAAGCTTGAGTTACAGTGTGACAGTGTTAATGCCATCAACGCCGGCGCCAAGACACACACAAAACCACCCAACGCCTTCAAAATACAAACTCATTTCTGTGGCCTTCCATTATTAAAATATACTAGTTTTCTAATTACTGTCCTGGGCATATGGGATTTATGTGTTGTTTGTGAGTGTGCGTGCGTGTGTGTATGTGTGTGAGTGTGTGCGTGTGAGTGTGTGTGTGTGTGTGTGTGTGTGTGTGTGTGTGTGTGTGTATTTTCACATCTCGTCTTGTTTTAATCGATACATATCTAACCAAGGGCGACCCAGGGAAGCAATCACTCCTCTGTGTAATAAAATGTAGTATCAGGAAAAACGACGCTCAGTGGTTCACAGCCTGAGCCCTAAAGAGAGGAATCACAGCTGAACGTGTGTCTCGCTCAGAGACTGATGTCCCGCTCGCAGCGTCACGGTCACGGGTTCCATTCTGTGAGAATGCTTATACTGATAGATGCTCGAAGGATCAGAGCCTCAGATGAATGTGGTTTTGGTATCAAGCTTAAAATCCAGAGTGAAATGTTATTGATCTTTTGTTCAGAAAAACATAAGGGAATATCAAAACAGAAAAAGTGCTCAGCAGAAGTAAAAGGCGTTTCTCTGAAGGGTTTCTTTCTTAGCCGCAGACACGAGAGATTGTGCTGATTAAAAAGATCAGCCAACAATTAGCAGAGACGTCTCATCCTCCTTATTCATCATCAGATATTCATTTGGAAGATAGTTTCTGCCACAGAATAAAACATATAAAAAGGCAAGTGGATTTTAAATCTCACAAATCACATTTTTCTGACTTTATGCAATGTTGACTTTCTATCCTGCAGTTCTGAATTCCAAAATAATCAGAACTGTGAGATAAAAAGCAGAATTTTTATTTTTAATTGCAACCTTTTATCTCACAATTCTGACTTTCTTGGTCTGTGTTTTGGCACCGGTGTTGATGGCATTAACACTGTTTAACTTTTTTTTATTCCTTATATATATATATATGCACATTTTTATCGCATAATTCAGGCATTTTTCTGCACAATTATGAGAAAAAAATCTGAAATGTGAGAAAAAAAATTGCAATTACCAAAAACACAATTATGAGAAAGAAATGTCAGAATTGCTAGATACAATCTCAGAATTGCAAAAAAAACTGGCAAATGTGTTAGATGTAAAACTCAAAATAAAAAATAATACAATAAATAAATAAAAAAAGTCAGAATTGCAAGATATAAACTCGGAATTCTGAGAAAAAAAGCAATTACCTTCTTTCTTTTTTATTCCATGGGTGAAATTCAGACCATATATATATTAGAACTGTGAGATGCAATCTCACAATGACCGTTTTTAGTTTTTTATTCCATGGCACAAACAGGCTTCCATAAATCTGAGAAATCCTGCATTTAGATGGGTGGGATTTAGATGAGGATCCATTCACATAATAAAATCAGAGAATAAGACTGATATTCTCTCAATTCTAGCAATATAAAATGACATTTTATGATGTGCAGTCCATTTGAAAACTCGCAGCAATTTCTTTATTTTCTCATGCTATTTTCATGTCGTCTCAGATGTGCACTGTATGAGCCGTCCGTCTCGATGTGTGCAGTGGAGTGATGTGAGAACAGCAGCAGTGATTGAGCTGTTGACACGAAGAACAGAGAAGAGAGAGATTGTGCTGCTTCATTTGTCAGAGGCTGTTGAGAGTGTCAGCGTGAGCAGAGGAGAAACCCTGGACTACAGCAGTGATCCATCTCTGTCTCACACACACACACACACACACACACACACTCACTCACTCACTCACTCACACTCACGCCCT
>NW_015505450.1:535446-540446 GCF_001515645.1 Sinocyclocheilus grahami | reverse complement strand
TTGGTTCGTTTTTATGTGACTGATTCTTAAATTTGTTTTTCTAGTGCTAAAGTACATGTTTATGTTGAAGTTTAAACAACTCATGAAATAAGAATATTTGAGCAATAAAATGAGCAATAAAATCATAAAAGCAGCCAGAGGAGCCTTCACCCCACAAAACGACAGGAGCAATAATACGATGTGTTTTCCTCCATATGAAAATACCTTTAATATAGCAAGATATTTTTGAGTAATATTAAAGTACATGCATAATACCCAACCCGGGTATAATTCAACCCGGGACTGTCTGCTGTGATCTACTCTCAAACACAGCAGATACTTGTCCTTCATAGCCTCATACAGTCCTTTACAAACTCACCGTCTGACCTGAGATCAGCAGGTCAGCGCATTCTTCTTTGGAGAGGAAGAAGAGGCTCTGCAGCTCATGAATAATAGGCTGAGCTGACTGATGACAAGCTGTCAGATGTTTAAAACGGCTCGAGAGAAAGTCTGGCTAAAAACGATGTGAGCAGACATTTGGGAAAAGATGCATAAAACAAGAAACTCTGGATATTCAGAGAGCCTTTCAAGAAAAACGTCAATGAAATGTCAGAGAGAGGCAGAGCTAGCGGAAGAGAAATCCTTTAAAGTAAAACAAGACTTGAGGGAAGATGGAAAGGGTGAAGAAAAGGTGAAAAGGTGACAAATTAGGAGGAGATACGGAGGCGGAGAGAGAACTGAGAAATCCTCAGTAGCCTTTTGTAAATCTGATCCAGCTCGGCAGGTGGTCTGAGTTTGTCATTTAGTTATTTATTGCTTCCATTTGACATTTGGGAAAATCACTTCAAGTTGTAAATATGTGAATTATTTCACAGCAGATTGCAGCAAAATGACTAGGAATAACTGCTTACTGAAACATTCAAATGGACTTTTAAATATCACTGGGCAATTATTGATGAAGTCAGTCGTCATCACTGGAATTAAAGCAATAGTTCAGCTATAAAAGAAAATGTGCTCAGACCATCCATGATGTAGATGTGTTTGTTTCTTCATCAGATTTGGAGAAATGTAGCATTGCATCACTGTCTCAGCAGTGGATCTTCTGCAGTGAATGGGTGCCGTCAGAATAAAACACGAGTCTATAATCCATAATAACGCTTCCTCCAGTGAAAAAGTGCATCTGCTGTTGTCTCTCGCATCAAAATCCAGCCACATATGTGTTTAGAGCTGTTTAAACACTGCTTGATCTGTGCAGATTTCTCTCCTGATTCACACCAGAACACTGACTCACTGGAGGAAGAGTTATTATGGATTATGGACTCAATGTATTTGAGTTAAAAACATCTTAATGCTGGATGTGTTTCAGCTTTTGTCTTCTCCAGATGGTAACTGATGGACTGGAGTGCTGTGGATTACTTGTGGATTATTGTGATGTTTTTATCAGCTGTTTGGACTCTCATTCTGACGGCACCCATTCACTGCAGAGCATCCACTGCTGAGACACTGATGCAGTGCTACATTTCTACAAATCTGTTCAGCAGAAAATGTTTCAGCAAATTTTCATTTTGGGGGGAACATCATCCGATGCCCATTTTCCTCAAATTGATATGATTATTTAGGGTCTTAATGAAAAGTCCGTAACATAGTTTGGTTAAAATTTCTCAATGGTAGTGTAAAAAACACCTCTTTTACCCTGTCAAAAACAGCTCTTTTCAGATCAAGCCGTTTTGTAGCATTTTCCTTTAAATGTTAATGAGCTCTGCTGACTCCGCCCCTCTCTTCCGAGCTGCTCTCTGAGGGACTGTTTACTTCAGCCGCATTCATCGTGAAACTTGCTAACTAGCACGTTATTAGGAAAGGCGATTTGCAAAGATTCATTAAAAAACCTTATACTTCTTCTGGAGGTGAAGCTGGATCATGAATGATTCGCTTGAACATAAACGCATTTATGTAGATCGGGGGCACTTCAGAAACAAATGTAATCCACTGCGTCTTCAGCGGCTCAGATGTCGGGAGTAAATGAGGACCGCTGTGTTCATCATTACATCCAACAACAGAACACCTCAATTGCTCAAGAGTCATTCTTGTGGTTCAAACAACTTGTAAAAGTGCATGTAGCATCCTATGACCCCTTTAAGACGTTTAATCCTACACATTCAGTCCATGCATGTGACCTTGGTTGTTGTTCTAGTGTGCTGGAGGCCACTCACATGACTGATCGCAGGTGTGAGCATGTGCATGTGTACGCGTGTGTCTCAGTGTTTGTTTATTTCTCATGTTCTCCCCGCAGCAGCAGCAGCAGCAGCACACATTCGCTCTGCTCTCGTCCTGATGCAAAGTGACACATGAAATGCAGCTAATTGAAAAGCCTTCTGGCACTTGATTTCACCCGACAGCAAATACATTTTTCAATGTTTCGCTTCTCCCTCGCAATTCTCAGCTCATCAATACTAAAACAAAATATTTCCAGCAAACAAGAGGACATATTTATGGATTGATCACAAAATGCTTTTTCATGGTTATAGAGCATGTGACGACATAAGTCACGAAATACAAAGAACATTGTGTTTTTGACAATTTAAGTCAAGTCACCTTTATTTATATAGCGCTTTTAACAATACAGATTGTGTCAAAGCAACTGAACAGCATTAATTAGGAAAATAGTGTCAATAATGCAAAGTGACAATAGTAAACACTCATTTGATCAAGATGAAGGTTCTCAAGAACTGAAGAACTGCTGTGTGATGTTCTGGTACTGAGTTATTACATCAAAATTATTCATTTGAACACTCACACAAATCAGCTATTAACTGTTTTTTAAGCTTCAATATATTAATTCATAATTAATTCTAAATGTATTTTATAAATATATATATATATATGTGAGCAATATCACACGAGTAGCAGTGCGATATGGTTGTATATCAGCACGGCTGCGGTTCGGCTGTAGGTAATCATATCTGTGCCGATATACAGCCATATCTCACCGCTACGAGTGTGATATTGCGTTTATACAGTTCGACGGCACGAGTGTGTAAATACATAAGAAAAACAACAACATGTGTCTTTAAAAACCCTCTTTTGTGCAGAACTACTTCCTTCCGCAACAGATTCAAATCTCAGTTTGACAGTTTAACAGCTGAGCTCAAGATCCGTTAATCCGAGAGCGTTGAGTCGCTTCATTAAAAGCTTATTGTATCACTGTATTAAAAGCTCACTGTATTATGAGAGAGAGATGGACCGAGCGAGTGTGATTACCTGCATCTGATGCAGCATTCATTCTTCAGCTCAATCTCATATTCACAATAAAACATGAGTCTGAATGTCCGCTGAGGAAAGCGATATCTTTGTCGTACTATCTTTCATCTGTTAACACAGCGCTGCTCACTACATTTGTTAGCTGCGTCTTACAAGCTGTTATTAAAAGTAAAAATAACTTCCGTTTCAGTCTCTTTCAATATAAAAGTCTTTACTGCAGACTCACTCAGCAGCCATCTAATGGAGGAATAATGTCACTAAAATCACCAGCACGAACATACACACTGTTTCCCAATACTGAATACTACTATCATTTATATACAATATTATTTATTGAGTAATATTTAATAAACAACAACAACAGCCATCATAAAAGTTGCTAGGCAATTCAGTCAAAAGCACAAAGGCAGCGCTCTGATTTACAGCATTAAAGTTATATAAAATATAATGTTATGAGATTTTAATCTAAGCCAAAACTATTTTCTCTGGACCAAATAATAGATTATTGAGACATAAGATATATATGTGATGTTTGTGTATTCCTCATGAATATTTCAAAGCATTATTATACCATGATATTCCAAACAAATATGTCAAAGAATATATATACAGTATATATATTATAGTATCTTTTCTCGCTTTAATACTACTATAGAAGGCCTTAACCTTGATATCAGACAAAATGGGGAAAACATGACTCTATAAAAAACTACTAGTACAAGCGCCCTTGGGTCTGTAACCACATTAAGGGCAAATATGTGATGCATATCAAGGTAAGTTTCTGACTCGATCACCAGGAATAAGAGCACATACGGGTGACTGAACCAACAGCTGGATAATGATTCATTCTGGATATATGTTCAATAAACTATGAGGGACGCATTTGAGATGAAAGAGAGAGAACTGATGCCCTGAAACTTTAATGGCAGGCTGGGACTGAGCTTTTGTTGAGGCTTGAGGTCCTGAGAAAGTGAATAAGCGTGAGAGAGAGATTTCTATGAGCTCGTGTCAAAGATGCAGAGCGCCGTTATCGTTTCAGATCGATCGCAAAACCAGCCAGTCGCGAAAACTCAACTATCAATCTCATTGAGATTCAAGATGTTTCGCAGGTGAAGAACTAAGAAAACTAATTGAATTTTCTTGGTCACTGTTGTTATACAAGGAGCCTGAGGAAAAACAGAGCGGACGAGTCATGTGGAACCAATGTTTGTCATCAGTCTCTCAGAAAAAAATTCAGATGCAGGAAAGCAATGGTCCTTTCCATGAAAAGCCAAACTGCTCATTGTCACAGTTATAAATCAGTAACGCACTCATATGTGAGGAGCATATTTTCACAATTTACTTCATACACAAGGATGCAAAATGAAAAAGATTTTTTAAAAATGCCATAGAGTAAATCTTACTAAATTCTCTGCAACTTCAATACATGCACAATCATTATTTTTTTTAAAGGTTTCAAACTTACATCAAAATATATATGTATATATTACGGAAGCCTGTTTCGATGATGGAATAAAGAAATAAAAAAGGTCATTGTGACTTTTTATTTCACAATTCTGTTTTTTTTTCTCTCGTAAGTCTCGACTGCATTTCAATTTTTTTTTATTACAAGAATTTCAGCCTAATTTTTTCAGACAGCTACCACCTACACATTTTTGACTCTACTATGACCCACAAATAACATGACAATGAATTAAAAAATTAAAACATGTTAACCCCCCCCCCCCCCCCCAAAAAAAGATTCATATAAAATATAAATTTAT
>NW_015505450.1:529819-532393 GCF_001515645.1 Sinocyclocheilus grahami | reverse complement strand
TACATATATACATATATATATATATATATATATATATATATATATATATATATATATATATATATATTTTTTTTTTTATTTTTTTGTAATATATCTATATATATATTTTTTTTTTATATATATAAGGTTTTGTAAAAAGGTCAAAAAGCAAACAAACAAAAGGTTGAACTATCTGATTATCTTAATCTGTTTTTCTCATGCATATTTCTGCCGCAGCACTTTATTTGAATTTGGTGGATAAAAGTCTTTTAAATATCAATCATCAGTGAAGATTTTTTTACGAAATTACTTTTCTTTTCAAGAAAAAAATGATTAGGCTTTTTTGACATTTCTGACTACATGCTCTCCAAAATATCAAAAAGCATAAAAATAAATTCACACATAATAATAAAGTAATAGACAAACAGAATGAACTGTTTTTGCAGCTCACTTTCTGTTTCAGACTGTGCAACAGTATATTCAGAGGCAGACTTACCCATTAGGCAAAGGTAGGGGACCGGCTTGGGCCCCCAAAAGCCAAGGGCCCCCTAAAATGCTTTTCATATACGAGATGCGCATTAAGCGCGGACACGTGAACGGTTGCTGTTTACGGTGTTTATTACCACGACAACCGTCTGCGTGTCCGAGTTGAACACGTATTGAGCAACAGTGCGTATTATATGTTTATTGTTTTAAATGCCGCTTGCGTTTATGAGAAGGGCCCAGGTGGAGGACGTATACGCAGTTACTTTATTGGCTGATATAATCCTTAGGGGTGTAAATGTATAATTTCCTTTTCACAATTTTTTCAGTTTCGTTTAAATTTGTAGTTAAAATAAAAATAAATGTATTTTAAAGTTTAGAATTAGACAGCCTTTGGAGAGTGTATGAGACCAGGCACATAGGTTTACGTGTCTTTCCTCGTGAAAATAGGCTATATTTTTCACACTTTTCTCATTTTCACTATTTCAAGTTTTTATATGAATTCATTAGGCAAAGGTAGGTGACCGCCTTGGGCCCCCAAAAGCCAAGGGCCCCCTAAAATGCTTTTCATATACGAGATGCGCATTAAGCGCGGACACGTGAACGGTTGCTGTTTACGGTGTTTATTACCACGACAACCGTCTGCGTGTCCGAGTTGAACACGTATTGAGCAACAGTGCGTATTATATGTTTATTGTTTTAAATGCCGCTTACGCGTTTATGAGAAGGGCCCAGGTGGAGGACGTATACGCAGTTACTTTATTGGCTGATATAATCCTTAGGGGTGTAAATGTATAATTTCCTTTTCACAATTTTTTCAGTTTTGTTTAAATTTGTAGTTAAAATAAAAATAAATGTATTTTAAAGTTTAGAATTAGACAGCCTTTGGAGAGTGTATGAGACCAGGCACATAGGTTTACGTGTCTTTCCTCGTGAAAATAGGCTATATTTTTCACACTTTTCTCATTTTCACTATTTCAAGTTTTTATATGAATTAATCTCTGAAGGGCATTTTCATTGTCTGACAAAGCAGTGTTTATGAGCGCTGCGTTGTTTACAGTCGTTACCGGGGAAACCGCTATATTTCTGACGTCCCAAAAGCGCCTCCTGCTGGCACAGAATGAAAGTGCATTTTCAATAATGCAGTCTGTAGTTTTTGTTCAGATCAATGTGAAAATCCACCCACATAACCCCGCTTTAAATTAATTTAATTCAAATTTCTTTAAAAAAAAATGGTTTAAAGGCTCAATTGTGAGGTTTATTATTTTATAATTTATTTGGTTTTTGTGAAAACCTGCATCTCAACTGTAAATCAATTGCTATTTATTCGTCCCTAACATGAAAGAAAGCCATTATACACCGGACACAACTATGGGGCACTATTGTGCAGCAGCGAGCATCACAACAAAAAAGGATCCTCAAGGCTGATCCAGGTAAATGTGTGTAAATGTATAGAGCCCCATTCCTATATTTTGCCTGGGGCCCCCAATTCACTAAATCCGCCACTGAGTATATTTCTTATTTACATGAAACATCAGGCTCTTTTATCTCAGAAGATCAAAGAAAGCGTGATTCCTGATGATGTGACCAGACTCATTCACCTCGACTGAACCTTTTCTTCATAACGTCCCATCACGCTGATGCAGAAATGGTCCATATTCATTCACAACCCTTCATCTTAATAGATGAAGACTCCTGCCTCGCTTTCACTTGTCCATAAAATATGTCATATCCTCTATTAGTTTTCTCAGAGTGTCCCGGGCCGAGACACCTAATTTCCACATAGGTATGAATTATGCTTTCAAATGGACTTGCCCGGAAGCGTCCGCTGAGAAATGAGGTCTGTGTGCAGCAGGATCATCAATCAGGACATCATTCAGACCCCAGCTCTTCTCCAGTGCTCCGGGAATTACAGCAGCACTCAAGCAATCCTATCACACACACACACATACACACACTCACAGACACACACACTCACAGACACACACACACACACACACACACACACACACACACACAGACACACACACACTCACACCGACACACACACACACACACACACACACACACACACACACACTCTCTCTCACACACACACACACACACATATGT
>NW_015505450.1:520612-529573 GCF_001515645.1 Sinocyclocheilus grahami | reverse complement strand
CTCTCTCTCTCTCTCTCTCTCCCCCTTTGTCTTTCTGCAGGTTATATCTATATATCTTCTGCAGAGAAGAAGTCCCCTATATAGAGAGCTGCATGCTCCGGAGCTTACAGGCGGCTCACAGACAGATGTGCTGAGCACCCACAGCATCACCACAGATATATACGGTGTATTATTAAAGGCTCTTCTGCTCTGCTCACACACGCAAACATCTGCAAGAGATGCAGAGGAAAGATCTGCCTGTGTTTCTCCTGATCCTTTATTTAAAGAGGTCATATGATGCGATTTCAAGTTTTCCTTTCTCTTTGGAGTGTTACAAGCTGATTGTGCATAGATAAGATCCCTGAAGTTGCAAAGACTAAAGTCTCAAACCTAAAGAGATATTCTTTATCAAAGTTAAGACTGGTCCACGCTTTTCTAAAACGGCTCGTTCTAACACGCCCCCACATGTCTACCTCACTATATGGGAAGATTTGCATAACGCCGCCCAAATGTTCACGCAAAGAAAGAAGGCGTAACTTTTATTCTCGCTGTAGTATTGTTGCTGCCGCCGCCATGTCGTGAAGACGCTGTGTGCTTCGATGTGAAAGCTACTTATCAGGCAGTGACTTTGCAGGAAAAATTTAGCATTTGTGCACCTCACTGAACTGATTTCAGACCTGCTTCTGAGGCAGCGTAACTCGCTAGAAATAACATCAAAAGTGCAAAACGTTGGTCAGAAGCATACAGTTACACACAAACTGACCACCAAGCACAACTTTCAGACGTCATCTCTATTTTTTAGCTCAGTTATCACGGAATGGAACGCACAGGATTGTGGGATATCAAAGGCAGCGAAGGATACATCTATACTGAATTGTTGAAGAATCAGACATTGTTACTTTGGGTTAAAGAACTTCAGAAGACAGAAACAAAAGAAATCATTTTTAGAGACATTGTATTTATTCCATACGTTAATAGAACTTTCATTCTGGTCTTTAATAATGTTCTAAATCATGTTTGCACAAACCACTCGCACATTTATACATTCACTGAAAGTTATTTTTTTAAACATCTTTTAAATGTTACTGCTTGTTTCAGATCATTCAGAGAACATTCAAATGTAACAGTCGATGTTTGTAAAACTATCAAATGAAAAGTTCTCTCAACATTCACATAACCAAGACAAAAAAAATATGTTTCTTAAACATGTAAACATCTAGACTTTTTGAACGTTCAGAGAACATTCAGATATGATATTTCCCTTAATGCATTCTTAATGCAAAACATTCTTAGAACATATTTTTGAACATCCTTGCCAGAATTACTGGCACCATTTATTCAAATGAGCAAATATGTGTCTATTATATATCTGTATGTACTGTATATATATACTGTATTTATACACTACCGCTCAAAAGTTTGGGATCAGTAAGAATTGTAATGTTTTGAAAGAAGTCTCTTCTGCTCATCAAGGCTGCATTTATTTGATCAGAAATACAGAAAAAACAGTAATCTTGCAAAATGTTAGTACAATATAAAATAATCTATTTTAATATCCTTTAAGCTGTAATGTATTTCTGTGATGATAATATGCTGATTTATTATTAGAATTATCAACAGTTATGCTGACAAATATTTTTTGGGAAACTGCAATGCTTTTTTCAGGATTCTTTGATGAATAAAAATATAAAAAGTACAGCATTTATTCAAAATAGAAATATTTTCTAACAATATAAATCTTTGCAGTTCTTATCAATTTAACTCATGCTTGTTGAATATAAGTTTTAATTTCTTTCAAAAAAAAGAAAGAATAAAAATGTACTGCCCCCAAACTTTTAAACGGTAGTGTATATTGTTACAAAATATTTATTTTTTAAATAAATGCTCTTCCTTTTTACTTTTATTCATCAAAGAATCCTAAAAAAAAGCATCACAGCTTCCAAAAAAAATATAAAGCAGCAACAGTTTCCAGCTCTGATAATAAAGCAGCATATTATACTGATTTCTGAAGATCATGTGACACTGAAGACTGGAGGATGATGCTGAAAATACAGCTGCGCATCACAGAAATACATTACAGTTTAAAGGATATTAAAATAGAAAAATGTTATTTTACATCACAATAATATTTCACAATATGAAACTTTTTCCTGTATTTCTGCTCAAATAAATGCAGCCTTGATGAGCAGAAGACACTCCTGTAAAAAAAATAAAAATTGTTCTGATCCCAAACGTTTGACCGGTAGTGTGCATGTATATATATATCTATCTCACCTAATTTAAGAAAAACCTTGCATGCCATGTTATCACATGCTGCTGTAATAAAAAGTGGGAATCTTTCTGAAAGAAAACAACTATAAATTGCGTCCTGCAGCACGAGCCGTGAGGAAGAGCACAGCTCGCTCTGATTGTGTTCAGATGACTGGACAGCAGATGGAGGAGCTTGTTAAAGCCATCTCATGTCAACAGAGCATCCATTTAAAACAATCAATGCTGTTTCTCTGCATTCATGCGTCCCTGGTGTTACTGGAAATATCAAGCCGTGTTTCCACGACGACCGGCCCTCATCAGAGCCAGCGCTTGAGAGATGGATTCATGTTTTAGTGCCGATGCGCTTCATAAAGCATGTTCAAGACGCCCACAGATGAATGTCAAGAGCGTCGTTGAGAGGATACTGTGTCTGTCTGTGTCCATATTTAATAAACCCAGGGGTGGAGCAGCGATTATATGTAAACTACAACAGCTTATTCAAATTCATCAGGAAACAAATCCACAGACGGAGTCAGAGAGACACACTTGACTTTTCTACAAATACACATATTATCTGGTGAAATCTAAAATATTTTATAATGTCTTCTAATATAATTATATATATACACACGACCTTACTGATGATACCTGCTATTTTTCAGAATTTTTTGATTAATAAAGTTTGAAAAAGAACAGCATTTATTCAAAATAGAATATAGAAATATTTTACAATGTAAGTCTTTATCATCACTTGTATCATATCATTGCTGAATAAAAGTATTCATTTATTTAAAAAAATAAAAAAATAATAATAAAAACATACTGAGCCCAAACTTTTGAACACTTGTGTATATTGTAACAAAAGATACAAGTACCTCACTCGCTATCAGTAAGCAACAGATCAGGAGTTTACTGAGGGAAAACTCTTAGTTGTTAATATGTATCCCATTGTTACCAAGTAAATCATGTATTTGAAAATAATACACTTAAGTGCAAATTGAATGCAATGTTTTCAGACTCGTGCATTTTATTTACAGTTAAATGAAAATGTATTATAATAAGTGCAATAGGTATTTTTTAACCTATTCAAGTAGGACTTCAGTGCATCTTTAAATGTAACGTCATAATGACTTCTATCGTCTTTGAAATATGGTTAAAGTTACTGCTGAGTGCACTGACAAGCATTTATGATCAACTAAAGTATACTCTAATATCATTTCTATTCACGGTTTAACAACTGATTGCTGCGATTAGATATCACAACATTAGAATAATAAAAATGTGTTGTTTCAACTTAAAAGTAAGTGTTCGTGCTTGACTTAAAATTATAAGTTCAATTTACTTTAGTTGGATATTTAAGTTATCACAAATTTTAAGTTGTTATAACAGCACTTTTACTTAAGTTCACTTGCTGTCTTAATTTTATTTTAATTTTGTAAGTATAATCAGATTGGCTGTACAAGCAATTTCAACTTAAACTATATTAAACTGACTTTTAAAAAAATCGAGTTGAATCTTGTATAACCTAAATTAACCCGTTTAATCCCCAATTTTTCCCAGATATGAACATATCCAAATGATGTGTCATCAGTAACCTTTTGAAATAATCAATTTTCTGCAGTCATCAAAATTGTTATATATCTTAGCCCAGCTATTTTAAACTGTTTGATCACATTGTAGGGTTACTATTATGCATAAAAATAAAAAAATAAAAAAAAAAATAAAAAAATAAAAAAAAATATATATATATATATAAATAAAACACTGTTAAGAATACTGAGATAAAAGACAAAAAAAATATCAATGCATTTCAAAATTGTTACTTTATTGTTACTTTATACCATCAAATTGTTATATTAGTGCTACCAGTATTACAACATCAATATTAACTTATTTGTAACATTTGAACTTTTAATTTAGTGCAACATTTCAGTGCAGCCTTCACTAACAACTGCACTTGGATTTATATGAATACCTCAATTCACTGTTTAAAAGTCTGCTTAAGCGTCATGAAAGCGTCTCTCTTTAAGCACTTAAGTAACTGGCAGTGTCTCAGACGTAACTGCGTGTCAACTTCTTGTTTCGTGAATCTAAACGAGTCCGGTCGTGTTCTGTACTTCTGCTGCTGAATGTGGAAACTAACAGATTTCTTTCTCAGTGTTTATTAGAAAATATACATGTATCACTAAAGGTCAGAGAGACGTGTGGCCGTGATTCTCCGTTCTTATCTCCCGCTGGACGTCCAGAGTCAGCACATGCAATGACTTCTCCTCTGTGCTCACGTCTGGTTCTCACTGGGTTTGACCAGGTCACGAATCCTCTGCTATAACTCTATTAATGCGGCTCGTTCCATCAGTCAGTGTCATCGGAGAGGCTCTGACCCGAATCACTGGATCAGGTTTGCACTCTACGGCCCTTTGTTACCCACAATGCAGCTCTGGTTTCAGGGGAAATGGGCTGATATCCGGGATCAACAGCGAGGTGAAGGAACCACAGATAAACCGCAGAAATGCTGCTAAGTGCTCAGAAACGGCCTGTTGGATGTAGTGTGTGTGTGTGTGTGTGTGTGTGTGTGTGTGTGTAAGTGTGAGAGTGTGTGTGTGTGTGACACTGTGTGTAAGTGTGAGAGAGTGTGTGTGTGTGTAAGTGTGAGAGTGTGTGCGTGTGTGTGTGTGACACTGTGTGTAAGTGTGAGAGAGTGTGTGTGTGTGTGTGTGTGTGTAAGTGTGAGAGTGTGTGCGTGTGTGTGTGTGTGACACTGTGTGTAAGTGTGAGAGAGTGTATGTGTGTGTGTAAGTGTGAGAGAGTGTGTGTGTGTGTGTTCGGATGAGGAATGAGACGCAGCCGACCGCAGATATTGAACGAGAATGACAACAATCAGTCATGAAATCTGCTGCGTGTCTAAAAGCTCTGCTAATATGTATAAATATCTCAGTCTCGGGTCTGTATCTAGTTCCTCTCGTTCCCCTCCTCATCAGTGAACATTAACACATTAACAGTAATAAATGAGCAAATCCATTACAAGAGCCTCTGCATATAGATAGCCTACTTACGAGAGCGGCCGCTCATTAGCATAACCTGCAAGGGACTCTGGGTAATTACCAACCCAATAACAGGGCCGCTTTAATGTGGTCACTGGTCAATGACACGTCTGTAGAGCCAAAGACGTCGACGACACGATCTGGCTCTCTGTGCACCCTTGTGAAACAGAAGTGTGCTTGAATGTATTCTATTGCTTTTTATTTTTTTGTATAGATAATATAATATGACTGAAGTGAAAGGCCACTTAAGTGACTTAAAGAGAAACACTTTCATGACTTTAACACACTTAAGTAGACTTTTTAAGTAGAAATAGTGCACTTTGTAATAGATGTCAAGATGTCAAAATAAACGTTTTACTTTAAAGCACTTTTTTTTTTAAAAACAAAAAAAACTTTTGCTCACAAATGGATAAAACCTAGTGGTTTGAAGGATAGTAAGATTGGTAAAGATTTTAAAATGACAATGATTCATATTTTTGGGCCTGAACAGTGATCCTTAAATAGTCTTTATATATATATATATATCTCCCCTTATCTCCTAGCAGACACAGTCAGTCTGATATGAAGCGCAGGAAAGCCTGTCCAGAGATGAGGTTTATATCAGAGACAGAAATTCAATTTCCCAATATTCAATATGAATGATATGTGTGCTGGAGCTCCTGCTATCACACAGACGCAGACACAGACTGACCATCATCACAGGATTACAGCTGCTCAAGGAATGAATGAATGACGGCTCATTATCAGACAGACTCGTCCAGCTGCTCAAGGTCTGACCTCGGGTACAAACCAGCACAACTGATCACAGATCATTTCTCACTAAACCCTCTCGTCAATAAACAGTTACCCAAACACTTCCACTTATTTACTGTGAAGCGTAGAAGCGTAGAATCATCTACTGCGAGGTCAGCGATGGAAACTAGACCACAACAAATGCACACATAAGTGGAGTTATTTCAACAATTGGCTATTAACCTCCTGGAGACTCAGAAACATGATTGAATCCAGTTCATGCTTCATCATACCAAAAACCGTGCTCTCATTTCTGGCCCTTAAGAGCCGAGCGTTTGTGTCCTGAGAGCATCTGAAAGCATTTCCAAAAGCACAATGACTGGAGAGAGAAATACAGTCAGCCTGATTCAACTGCTATAAAGCTCTCAGATAAAAGAGGAATTTAGACTCGGGAGATTGATCAGAGATGTCTTAAAAGCATTGCATTGAACGGCAGGAACATCAGTAAATAAAATGCATGGCTTTACAGTTCTGTGAGCACGCAAAAATACAAAAATAAGGGAATATCATGCATGCAACTAAAGCCTCAATGGTATTTTCATGAGCTGATGGCGCCACCTGGTGGACACACGCACGACTACTGTATATTAGAAGCACAGAAACCAATTTAAAAACTAAATTAAATTAATTTAAACTAATTTGAGCTGAAACGGGCAACAATAAATGAAGTTGCATTTCAGTGAATCAAGTCAAATGTCAGAATACAGACAGAAGGACCGCACATTTACTGTGTAAAAGAGTTTGTTCTGGCTCAAAGCAAGCCTCTATTTACATGAAGGCGGCAAATATAAAATGATGAAACAAAATATAAGTCCCCACACACACACACACACACACACACACACACACACCTGTCTGACAGCAGCTGTGTATCAGCACAGTCATAAGAGCTCGTCTCAGGAGTGAAAACATTTTCTCTGACCTTTTTAAATTCAGGAGTTTGACGCAATTTGAAAACATCGGACATTTAACATCTTCATAAGTGGACAAATGCATGCATAAATGCATGCATTAAATAAATGTGACTGGTTTAGTTAAGTGGAGGCGTCTTCAGTCCAGGAGGAAGTTAAAGCAAACGCACCTGTTTAGTGAGCAGCTCCATACACAGAGCTCCTCCGCCAAGAACATACCTGAAATAACACAACCACCGCTTAACCGGGTTTCCTTTATGTTCCGCATAAAGAGCTGAATAATACACACTCCAGTCCAACGCTGCTTAACAGTTTGGCTACTACACTGCATGTGTAACAGATATAGAATGAATGTGAAGACTTATGCATTAGTACGAATAAACACTTCTGCATGCACATTTATGAAGTCTGGGAACACTTTCTATGAAGCCCATTTTATAACGCATTCTAAAGGTATTCTAATGAATGCATAATGCATTATAAAAGAAACATAATATGTAAATAAAAACTCTAAAACGTATTTGTGGTTATAACTTTTATGAGTGTGATTATTTATAGCATGCAATAAACACCACGTGCAATCCTCTTAATTTATAATGTGTTATAAGTCTCATATCTCGTCATTATTTATTTAAGATCTGTACAGTATCTTAATGATATTACAATATAGTAAAAATCAAATGTGCCATATTACACTACAGATATCTGATCTTGCGGCTGTTTAAGAAACAATATTATTTTTATTATTATTGTTGTTGTTATTTATAAGTGGTGTTTGTCTGCGAAGTAAAGTAACAAAGAGTTAACAATGGCAAGATGTGAGGCTTATAATCCATTATAACGATGGGAAATAGTATAATCTAATGTGAGTTAAGTGGATGCATTGTGTTCATTGTGTGTTATAAATCATCATACTCTTAAAAGCTATAAAAATAAGTAAATATTGTAATGCACTAAAACGGTTGTTATGATTACTCATGAGATGATACAACATATTATAAGGTTTTACAAGGCATTATGCATTCATTATAATGCCTTACGTATACTCTTATAATGTATTATAAACACAGGCTTCATAGAAAGTGTTATCAACACAGCATCCCTAACGTAAGGAACACCGCTAACAACACCACAGAAAGCCTGAGAGGAGATCTTACCCTCCAGACAGGACCGGAGAAACCACCCGAACAAACGGAGGATCAAAGGGGAAATTATCCTGCAGACAGACCAGAACATTCGCTATTACGCCAAACAAACATATACATATAGATTGTGCGGAGAAGCACTCGTTGTTTAGTTTTTTCATCATAATGCCATGCCAGCTTCTAAAGCGGTGTTCATGAGGAGAGACAGGTTTAGTTATTAAGAAAATAATAAAAACTATTAACATTAAAAACAACCAAGTATGATTTCCCCTAAAAATCTTACGATTTGGATTTACTTGGTTAAAATCCTTTCCAAAAGTGGTAAGTATTCATACATTTAATAATTAAGTTGAACGATTATTGTAAGGTAAAAATACAGTTGTCCACAAATCTTGCTGACTCTCCTCCTTAAAAAAATTAAAATAAAATAAAAAAAATGATTAAAAAATCAATTAAATAAATAAAATTAACTAACTTGTTGGATGAAAAAAATAATAATTAAAACACATTTTTACTTGTGAAAACAAAAAGATGTATGTATATATATATATATATACAGTGGGTACGGAAAGTATTCAGACCCCCTTAAATTTTTCACTCTTTGTTATATTGCAGCCATTTGCTAAAATCATTTAAGTTAATTTTTTTCCCTCATTAATGTACACACAGCACCCCATATTGACAGAAAAACACAGAATTGTTGACATTTTTGCAGATTTATTAAAAAAGAAAAACTGAAATATCACATGGTCCTAAGTATTCAGACCCTTTGCTCAGTATTTAGTAGAAGCACCCTTTTGATCGAATACAGCCATGAGTCTTTTTGGGAAAGACCCAACAAGT
>NW_015505450.1:493846-520397 GCF_001515645.1 Sinocyclocheilus grahami | reverse complement strand
AAGTAAAGGTGCGTGAGTACCCTCTGTGCCCACTGTATATGTGTGTGTGTGTGTGTGTGTGTGTGTGTGTGTGTGTGTGTGTGTGTGTGTGACCCTGGACCACAAAACCAGTCTTAAGTGTCAATTTCTTTGAATAAATAAGCTTTGCATTGATGTATGGTTTGTTAGGAGAGCACAATATTTGAAAATCTGGAATCTGAGGGTGCAAAAAAATCTAAATATTGAGAAAATCATCTTTAAAGTTGTTCAAATTAAGTTCTTAGCAATGCATATTACTAATCAAACATTAAATTTTGAGATATTTATGGAAGGAAATATAGAAAAGATCTTCATGGAACATGATCTTTACTTAATATCCTAATGATTTTTGTCATAAAAGAGAAATGTATAATTGTGACCCATACAATGTATTGTTGGCTATTGCTACAAATATCCCCCAGCGACTTAACACTGCTTTTGTGCGGCAGAGACACTAATATATATATTTGGCTGAATTGTGTGCTCCGTAGAGCCAGCGGACTCACTTTGTAGGAGAAGTTGAGGAGGATGTAGTCCATGCCTTCCTTTTCCTTCAGCACTTGCAGGTCGCTGTGTAAAGGACTGTCAGGATCCACACTGAGCACAAGAACACACACACCTTCAGCTCTCCCGAAACGCTGCCAAGCCTTACACTTCAGCACAGGGCTGGGCCACACCAACAAAAACACTTCACACTGCGTTTCTTCATATCAGCCGGTACCGATCATTCTCATGATCAATGCCAAATCTTTATCTCTTTCAAGGTTAAAGGCAGATTTCTTCTGCGGACCGAAAGACCAGACAGTTCATCGTGGTTTTAAACGACTCTTTTCCTTCTTTCCTTTTTTTTTCAGAACATGACGAACACTTGCCAAACAGGTCAACATTTCACAAATCCCTTTAATACTCGTCTACATGAATAATCTAATAACATTCCACATGCATCTCTCACATTTCTGCCACAATAACATGGTGCACTCAGTGTTACTACAGTAAATGCATGGAAAGCGTGTGCCGCATGTTATCATTCTATCGAGGGCCAAATATACCATGATAATTATGGTTTGAGCGCCCAGCAATACTTAAGCAGTAATGTAAAGCCCAGAGGAAGGGTGACTCACGTCCTGAGCTTCACGTGCCACTCGTACAGGCTGTCGCTGACCAGCTCCACAGAGTAGATGCCTGGAAAAGAGACTAAATCAGATCAGAGCATCGCGCCGGTCGTTCCAGTCGCTCACAGTCACGCTACTTTACCGTTTTTATAACTCTGAGATCGGTAGATCTCCCTGAGCTCCTTCATGAGGCGATCCGACGCTTGGACTGATCCAGACACAGCGCCCTACAGGACCCGACAGAACACACCCCGTCAGACATAAGACAGACAACGTACAGGTGAACTCAAATCAATACACACAACTCCAGCTCAGATCAATGACAAACCGAGAGAAAGTCTGGGGAGATACTTATAATGTAAGCTTCGTGACCTTTTCAAATTATTCTTATTAATAAAACATAGAAAAGTTCATCTTGAAATTCAGTGAAATTACCTCAAGGGGAATGTAAAGCACTATTGATTATGATATTGTCATTATTGAATTACATCTCCAAACTGCTGATTAGGGTTGCAAAAAGGTGGAAAATTTCCAGTAAATTTCTGAAATATTCCAGAAATTTTGGAAACTCGTCAGGATTTTTTTTTGAATATTCCAGGGATTTTTGGAAATTTTCCACCCCTTTGCAACCCTACTGCTGATGGGCAAATGTTATTTAATGCATGCTAGCTTATATAGTGAAATCAAGATTAAAATACTAAATAGTTAAAATGCCCCTCAGGTTGTGTTCGGGTCAGTCGCATTGGACTAAGATTTACTGACTTTGTTCCCACAAGGATTCAATCTTTTTGTCAACTAGTTTTCCTTGAATCAGGACTGGTTTTGTATTTAATTTTGATACCAACTGATTGTAGGCCTTATTCATCTTGGCTCTATTGGTCAAAAATGACCATCCATTGAAAATGAATGAGGGAGATTTGAAAACTGAGAAATATTTAGTGTTCAGAAGCATGTTGATCATGTTCATGTTCACGTATGTATTTGTGCCTGCAAATGCACTTCTCCAAAAATTAAGGGAACACTTAAATCACATATTGGGTCTCAATGAATGAAATACGCAATTTAAAAAGCTTTATTTATATACAGTCTATATGTGACAACAGTCAATGGAAACCTAAAAAGGTTAAAAAAAATGATCCCAAAATGTTTTGGGTAGTTGTTATAGCACGTCTGAGCAAAGTCAGCAAGTTTAAGTCCAAAGCAATTAACTAGCATTTTCAGGAAAAAGAAAATCATCAACTTTAAAATCAGTTACAGGACACATTTGACAGAAGTGGCTTAATCTTTGACAACTCTGCAGTCATGATTAGAGTGAACAAGGTCTTACAGAAGCAATAATGTGTGCGCCATTTACATTTCTATACATTTCAGATTCAAAACAGCAAAGTTCACCAGAAGGCGAGTAGTTTGCACGCCTGAACACTTCAATCAACATTTCATTTAGAGCTGTGCAATTAATCCAAATACAGTTTCGATTTCGATCAACGATTATGAAAATACAATGATTGAGATAAAGTGAACACAAGCAGTTGAGAATGTAAATACGTGTGTAACAGTAAATGGGATCCGTGCGTCTCTTAAAGTGACAGCAGCCTAATATTCCTGCTGCGACTGTGTGCTTAATATTAATATTAAACCACAAAAGACGGAGCAAAAATCACTCACTGCTCTCGACTGAAGGACTTTTGTAGCTTTAATGAGAAACAAAGGAAGTTCGATTCTTACAAAGAAGACTATGCCGTTTTATTTTTCCATTCGATTATTCAATTTCTGTAATAGCTGAATACTTTAGACTTTTATTTTTACTACTGACCGTTTAATTATTTTTGAGGAATTATTTTTTTGTTGTTTTACACTAATATGAGTTACCCTAGTATTCTGCTGCGGTGTTGAGAATTGTGAATTTTCGCTAGTCTCTAAAATGTAGATGTCATTGCAACCTTATTTACAGAAAATAGATGTTTGATATATGTGACCCTAAAGCACAAAACCAGTCTTAAGGGTCAATTTTTCAAAATTAAGATGTATGCATCATCTGAAAGCTGAATAAATAAGCTTTGCATTGATGTATGGTTTGTTAGGATCGGACAATATTTGAAAATCTGGAATCTTGGGGGTGCAAAAAAAATCTAAATATTGAGAAAATCATCTTTAAAGTTGTTCAAATGAAGTTCTTAGCAATGCATATTACTAATCAAACATTAAGTTTTGATATATTTACGGTAGGAGATTTACTAAATATCTTCATGGAACATCTCCATATATCACTATCTTTAAATAAATAATTTAATTTCAAAATAAACATCATCATTCACTCTGACATCAAACCGAACCGCTTGCATCTAATCAGGACTGTGAGACAAAAGCCTATATTTGAAACATAAGGAAAGTCCCTTACCGAGTGAGCACTTACATTCAAGTGGTCCTGCCGCTGGTTCTTGCGGATCTTCTCCAGGACGGCCAGGTTCTCCTTCTCGATCCCATCATCCTCAGACTTCTTCCCATCCACCGGCTCCTCTTTCATCTCGTAGTGCTCCAGATCGATGTCCTGCCGACACACACAGACACAGACGCACACACACATGTAAAGAGAGACGCTCACGAGCTCACAGAAGACACGTATAGCACGAGAGAAACAGACATGAACCTCTGCCATCTCCTCTTCCTCCTCCTCCTCTGATGTGACCTCATCTTTCGTCCCAAGCTACGGGAGAAAACATTCCTGTTAAACCACAGCAGAAACACAGGGGAGCCTAATATGTTTGCATGCTATTCAAAATTACAGTGTTGTATAACATATATTTTCATAATCATACTTCAAAACACGTTATCTTCTGAAACTATCTGTCTTTTGTGCTCACGTGAAGGATGCACATATCAAACCCTCACATCCTGATCCTGCACCACATCAATTCATGCCGAATATTCACTTTATCTGTAAACTCTTGCACTGCAAGTGCCGCGTTCATGTCGGCTGTACGTCATTATTTGTGTGCGTTTAAGTGGCTGCAGCAAAAAGGCAACTGGAATCTGCAGGCCAAATATAAACCTAGCACATATTCTGTCATTTAAGCTTTTTTTAATCATCTGAAATGTGCTGCGAGAGACTTATATAATGCATTTAACATTAAGCATGCAAAACAGTTATAAAGTGCACATATTTGGATTGGTGCCGAATGAGAAAGATTCATATTCACTCGTGGGCCATTCTACAGAACTGGTGCAAACTTCTCTTAATATGCATTTAAAAAGCATTTCAGTATTCAAATCTGAGATGTTTACCAAGATCCTATTGAAACCCACAATAATATTTAAAATATCAGTAAGCTTAATATATATATAAAATCATTGTTTATTGGGTACTTTCAATTGGGAGGTGGCTGTCCCGAACCCTAACCCCTAAATTTCAACTTGTGAAAATATTGAAATCATTTTATTCCATTGTTGTTTTAAAAAAATATTTAATGAAATAGTTGTAAATTATGAAACTTTCCGCATTTTCATGTCACTCACTACCGAAACAATAGATGTTTTAGTCCGTTGGCTGAGACTGAAATTAACTACACATTTATGATCAGGAAATATTCATGTGTCTCTCTCTCTCTCAGCTACAGGTAGATAGCAGATAGGCCTCATCATTTTGAGATAAATGTGTTCAAAAGTCTAAAAATCTGTAAGGAACGTCACTACCAAACACCTTTTTTTCTGCAATTAAGCACACTTTTTTTTGGGAGTTATTCCATTTCATTTATTTTTTGTGTGTGTACAACTGTGCTAGCTAACCACGTGCTGATTAGCATCTTTGAGATAGGTTCAAAAGTATCTAAAATTGTCACTAGCGAAACATTTGATGGCGTTTCGGTGACATCTTTGTTGTTTTTTTGGCTGTTATCCCATAAAATTGTCACGATTGAAACATGTCATCATGACAAAAGGGAACACAATCCTTTATATGGGGGAAATAAAAAATATTTTAGTACAATTATGCAAATATTTAGTATGTTTTAGTAGTGTTTAGTAGTATGAGAGTTAAAATTCTGTATTGTGATGTGGTCGCTGTAATTATTACATAAAAATGTTATTATTATTGATTTACTTCTGAATTTTTTTTGGATAAAAATAGCAAAAATATATATTTACAATGTAGATCTTAATAGGTCAACATAACCCTTCCAATTAAATTATTATTACTGTGTTTCGGTAGCGGCACATTTGGGGAGAGGAAAAATATTCCAAAACGTTCTGAAAATTCAATATGAGAATGAACTGCGTATGCGTACCTTGGATATTAAACAATTTGCATGCATACTAAATTAGTGGAAAAACACTGTTCTTCAAAGATGTTTCCACCTCTGGCCCTCGTATAGTGCGCTTCACACACTGCTAGTCTCAGTTTTACTTTAAATAAACTCATTTAGGCTTGACGTTCTCAATAATTGTTGTTTATAATGAATGTCACTCTAGTTTATGCTTGTTATATTTACATTTTTCATTCCCGTTTTGTTCTAAAAACAGTTAAACTTAATGGGTTTGTTTTGGAGTGCGAGAAACTGAAATACATGTCTTTATGATGGCAAATGTTTCATTTTATACTACGTCAATGTAATAATAACATGTGACTTACACGTGTTTATTTTTTTTATGCAATTTTGACCCGATGCAACTTATAGTCAAGTACGACTTGCTTTCCAGAAATACGGTCCTTGTAATTGCATGCATGTGAAATAGTTTCAAGCGTTCATATGAAAGACTAAATTCCATATGCGTGTTTGGTTTTTGCCTGAATGAGTATTAAAGAAAGCAAGCGTGACTCAAGCTCAGCGGTTCACCTTTCTGTCCTGGTTGACAGGTCCTGCAGGCAGAGGCTGGTCCAGCATCTCCACATCGGGGTGCTGAGGGAGATTATAGAGGCGGCACAGATCACAGATCAGCCTCTTCAGCTGCTGCAAGAGCTGAATCCACAAACACAGAAGAGCAAGGTCAGAAAGGCTCGTTTGGGGCAGGAATTGCACAGAACGTGGCAGAAATTGTCCCTGAAGTTGAACATGTGGGTCAAATATCGACCCTCAATGGAAAAATTCATTTCTGATACCGATTGACTTGCTATGAACAGTTCCATGTCAAGATCTGGTCGCATTTGTCAGGTTAGAATAACAGGACTTTGTGCACATGATGCACTTTTTATGAACCTGTTTAAGTCGTCAGTGCAGGTGAGGCGCGTCTTGCTCAGAACACAACAGGAGCAGATCAAATTCAAAGCTTTAGCTAAAAAAAGCCCAGCTTCTGAAGTGTACGTGATCAGTCTGAGCTCACTCAGTAGTGCACACTCATATTACACCATTTGGTTTGTTGTGTAACGCTCGACTCGATTACAGTGGAGCTAGGCTGGTAATTACTATTTACTGCTGTTCAAAGCATCATGATTACAACACCTGCTCTGCTCTGCAGCACACGGCTATCACTGAGATCACACACATGTGGAAGAGATTACTAATTGCCTGATTTACTGTCACACACAACCTCCTAATGAGAAGACAAGTTAGATATGACTTAAAGTAAGGAAAGATCTGGATCCTGCAATGAAAGCGCTGGACGATATTACTGCAATATCTTTACCATATGATACGATACAGTTATTCCTCGTGATACTCATTTACTATTAATGGGGAAGGAAATGCTTTCATGTTTGTTAGACCTTGAGAATAAATGGAAATATATCTTGTTCGTTCACAATTAAAGAGTAGCTACCTTTTAATTTACAACCGCATTAAATCCAGTTCATTTTTCCCTAAATTCCCTAAAGTTTATCATTAAATTGTGTCTAATGAAATTAATAAAGACAACTTTAATAATCTTTTACATTGTAATCAAATGAAAATGTAACTAACCTGCGATGAAACATTGCCGTTTTATTTGTCAAATAAGATGCTGCACAACAGAACTGTATAAATTATAACACGGGAAAAAAATAAACATAAAATTGCTTTTTTTTAATTATTACTAAACAGTGGTTTACTGAACAAATTGCTCTTTCTTTAAATAAATTTAATACATTTTCTTAGGGATAAAAAAATCTTCCTCGGATTATGTGCTAAACTATTACTATAAGGTTACAATTAACAACAGAGGCAGAGCCCAAACTTAAATTGAATTATTATTTATATTTAAATATAATAATTAATACTCGACTTAAACACAGTAAACATGTAAATTGCAGATAATGCAGTTTGTTATTGCAATTTACACAGTGGCTGTCATAACTGGTTTATAACAGATTTAAACATACATTAAATATTTACGATATTACTAAAGGTCCTTGCACACAGAGTCCGAAATTTCGTATTCGTCATCCTTTCCTATCAAAATGCTTGCTATGGATGCGAAAACGCAGAAAATCGAAACTGGTCCGAATTTTTTTATGACGGATGAAAGTTTCGGAGGCAGTGTGTAAACGTGATTGACACAACGTGAGGTCGTATTTATTTTTCAACGTGCGAAAATTTCGGACGAAAAATTCGGACACAGTGTGCAGAGACCTTAGAGACCAGTGTGCTCTTCTCTAGACTTCATTTATCGCGCACTAACGAGCTGTGGACACTGATTGAGCGATTACACGAGGCGTGAGATGTTCATTCATGTTTATTTCGCGTTTAAACTAGTATTAAAGATGATCGCGCCGAGGCGTTTATACAGAGATCAGCCACGACACATCAAAGCGTCAAAACCACATTTATTGTTTGAATTTCCTGAAAAAAAGGACATAATTTGAAAGATGAGCCGAACTTTTGACTTCTTATCAAAAGTAATGTATAAAACTGGAAGTTTCTAATGAAGCTCCACTCGTGCGGTGGTTAAAACTAGGGATGCACCGAAATGAAAATTCTCGGCCAAAGCCAAAACCGAACACTGTTTTTCGAGGTTTTTTCCCCCATGTATTTTGCCAATTTTTTCACCATTCCATAAATTAAATAGACAAAATGTTCTTTTTACTGTTTTGTCTCGCTTTACACAGAAAAAATCAGTTACAAAACAACAATTTAAAAATATTTAACACTGAACATTTTTTAACATTCTAGCATTTTGTACCAACAAAGCACAATTTAACTTAAAATTAATAAGTTAGTAAAATAATATTGTTTGGCCGTCAGACCCCCTTCTTGAACCAGGCATGTATTTTTACTGTACAAATAAAAGCAGCCTTGCTGAGCAGAAGAGACTTCTTTTAAAACATTAGAAAATATTACAGATCCCAATTTGAACACTATGCGTGTATGTTATAATAAATGTATTAACAGAGCTGTTGTAATGATTATTATCATTATTATTGTCTTTTTATTTTATTTTACAGAACAACAGTAAAATTACAACAATACTAACATTTATGAATGTTGGAGTTCTTGCTTTTTCTCAACTTCTATTTTGCACGTATCGCATTGTCAAAATATCACTGTATTTGTTCGGTACACATGTGCACTCAACCGAAGGATACGTGTACCGTTACACCCCTAATATCGAGTAAAACTGTCCATAAACAACCCATGTATTTTGCCAATTTTTTCACCATTCCATAAATTAAATAGACAAAATGTTCTTTTTACTGTTTTGTCTCGCTTTACACAGAAAAAATCAGTTACAAAACAACAATTTAAAAATATTTAACACTGAACATTTTTTAACATTCTAGCATTTTGTACCAACAAAGCACAATTTAACTTAAAATTAATAAGTTAGTAAAATAATATTGTTTGGCCGTCAGACCCCCTTCTTGAACCAGGCATGTATTTTTACTGTACAAATAAAAGCAGCCTTGCTGAGCAGAAGAGACTTCTTTTAAAACATTAGAAAATATTACAGATCCCAATTTGAACACTATGCGTGTATGTTATAATAAATGTATTAACAGAGCTGTTGTAATGATTATTATCATTATTATTGTCTTTTTATTTTATTTTACAGAACAACAGTAAAATTACAACAATACTAACATTTATGACTGTTGGAGTTCTTGCTTTTTCTCAACTTCTATTTTGCACGTATCGCATTGTGAAAAAATATCACTGTATTTGTTCGGTACACATGTGCACTCAACCGAAGGATACGTGTACCGTTACACCCCTAATATCGAGTAAAACTGTCCATAAACAATCTCAATCTGATATAATTTATTAAGTGTGCTTACCAGTGTGCTGCTCCTCCTGACGTCCTCCAGCCGCTCCAGCACTTGCGTCAGGCTCGGGTCATCGGACTCCACGCACCATATCGGCGGCGTCGACGGGTAAGACTCCTGAAAGAGCAGTCGGCAGGTAACTGGCAAGATTTCAGCTAGACGAGACTTCATTACCCATAAGCGATCATGTAAAACTGTGAAGTGCACGATGGACTGGATCAGTTGTTCTCAAGATCTTAGGTTTGTAGACAAATCATTCTGGACTTATTTACAAAACCAAAACAAATTCAGACTTGTGAGGACACAACATCTCACATTTCTTTTATTTTACAGTTTCCCATTCCGGTAAATTGCACAACAGTACTAACAGAGGAATAGGTGCGTCAAACGTTTCACTGGCAGTGACGTAATTACAACATCCCCATCTTTAACCGGGTCAAAAAACACCTGCAAAGCAGGAACTTCCACAAAACACGCATGCACTGGAAATGTGTCATCTTAATGCACGCTCATATTGACATAATCAGATCTATACAAACTCATCGGACATATTTTAGGTCTAAAAAAAATCCCTAGACAGCGTTGCTTATTTGTATGCAGGTGCTTAAAAAACTTTGTCTTACAGAAACTTTCAAATTTTTAGCCCATTAGTTATTCATGTACATTAAAAGACATATACATGTTTCAAAACATGGTTTAATTTGAATGTACACTAACCAATCGTGTTTATAGCTGGCACTTATTTGTCCCAGCAGTACCAGTGGTTTCACACTTACACCTGTTCAATTATAATGCAAATATAATTTTTTTTTTAAATCTGCACCATTAAGGGAATAGTTCACCCAAAAGTTAATATTTGCTGAAGATTGTGAGAAATGTAGCATTGCATCACTTGCTCACCTACAGATCCTGTGCAGTGAATGGGTGCCGTCAGATGATATTTTGGATGAAAACCGGGAGGCTTGTGACGGTCCCATTGACTGCCAAGTAACTTACACCGTCAAGCTCCAGAAAAGTATGAAAGGCATCGTCAGAATCATCAGTGGTTCAACCGCAACGCTATGAAGCGACCAGAATACTTTTGTACGCGAAGAAAACAAAAATAACGACTTTACTCAACAATTCGTCTCCTCTGTGTCTCTCCGCATCACCGTAGCGCCATTTTGGAGAATATCCGCTGAACGCAAGCAGCGTACGCTCTTCAGTGTCAGCCGCGACACAAGATACGGTTTCTACGTGTATTTACGCTTTGATTTGAATGAAAACAGCGCATCTGTGCAGCGCGGCTGACACAAGAGCGTACGCTGCTTGCATTCAGCGGTTACTCTCCAAACGGCGCTACGGTGACGCGGAGAGGTTTGGAACGACACGGGGGTAAGCGATTAATGACAACATTTTCATTTCGGGGTGGAGCAACCCTTTAACTGCTGGACTGGAGTGCTGTGGATTACTGTGATGTTTTTATCAGCTCTCATTCTGACGGCACCCATTCACTGCAGAGCATCCGTTGCTGAGACACTGATGCAATGCTACATTTCTACAAACCTGATGAAGACACAAACTCATCCTGATCTCAGAGTGAGCACATTTTCAGCTAATTTTAATTTCTTGGTGAACTATTCCTTTAAGCATTGTATAATATTTGTTGTTAAATTTGACTGCGTGCATTAAGCCAGCTGTTAGAAAGAGATGCGAGCTGGAAACTGCTAAAAAAATACTAAATTATTACATTAAATAAAGCAGCTAATTTTAAAAAAATCATAAAAATGATTTAACAGAATAAAAATAATATTTACCCAATTATAGTTGGCAGTTATGTATTAGTTGTACTCAATAAACGAGTCAAATACGCATCTGTGATGTGACGTCAGCGTCGCTCTCACGCAACAGAAGAAAATGGCGTCCGGAAAAAACGAAAACAAACCGTGAAACACAAGCGCAGCGCGGGACCGAGCCAAGCCGTCTTACCGTGAGGTTGCAGTGGATGATCAGCAGCTGGTCTCCGGTAACGTTAAACTGGCAGCTCAGCTCGTCCGGTTTCCAGTCGAGGATCCTGAAGCGCTCGTGGTTCGGGTCGAAGATGGACTCCAGGAACTTCAGCTCGGCCTTCAGTCCCGAGACCGACATCTTCCTCTGCTCATCTCCGAGAGAAGAGAAGGAGCGGTGCGTGTCCCCGGCGCTCGGTGTCGGTTTACCGCAGCTCCGGAGCCCGTGTGTCAGAGCTGTGGATGTGGGCGCAGATCCGGTGCGAGTCCGGAGCGGAAGCGCTTCTTCTCTGGGGTTTAAAGATGGAGGCGCGCCTGGAGGACCCACAGTCCCAGCATGCACCGCGGCCGCGACATCTCATCCAGCAGCACCAGCGCTTTCAGAACCGGAAGTGAGGCGCGGAGCAGAAAGCAGACAACTTGAACGTCTTTTTAGGAAAACGGGTTTAACTGTTTATTCTGATTACATCAAGAGCCACAAAACTGCCTTGAGTGCAGCCCGCTCTTCTTATATCTCCAGCATCGTTAACAAAGCTAAAAATATTCCCAAAGCACTATGTAGCATGCTAAACAAACCAACCCAGGCTCCGAATCATAGCATCAGCCAGCGGGAATCTGAAGGTGTGTTGCACCGCTTTCAGGGAGCGTTAGAGGCTTTATCTGGGACTATTTCTGATCGTGAGCGACCTCGGTCTATCATCGACTGCCTGTACCGAACAAATCCACCTCTAATTGCTGATTTAATACAGAAGACCAATTCCTCTTCAAGCCGAGCACCTACTTTTCTCCTGAAACACTGCATGGCTGTTACTGCCGCTGTTGCTCAGACGGTGTTCCCCAGGGCTCAGTTCTCGGACCGCTGTTATTCATCCTCTACATCCAGCCTCGTGGCCAAATAATCCATAATAGTCCAGATATATACTGCTTGTCAACCAGGTCACTTACTTTAACGGAGAACTACTTACAGATGTAAAATCAAAGATGTGCTGGAAAACAACAAAAACTAAGAATATTCTCCCTGTAAATATTTACAAGCAATGCATATAACAGAGGGAGTTAAAGCAAACTATTTAGTTTTATAAATAATAAACGTCTTCAAAACTCCCTTTTACAGCCTGCATCCGAAAACTCTTCGAAAGATCCACAGAAACAAGTTATATGCTATAAAGTGTGACCACTAATTCAGTACAAGATAAAGCCAAGCACACACGAAGTACTTAAGAGATAAATGCTTAGCGTAATATATACGATAGTTATTAAACATTCCGGTTCTGTGGCTGCTGGTCAGACCTAGACCTTGCATATAACAGAGGGAGTTAAAGCAAACTATTTAGTTTTATAAATAATAAACGTCTTCAAAACTCCCTTTTACAGCCTGCATCCGAAAACTCTTCGAAAGATCCACAGAAACAAGTTATATGCTATAAAGTGTGACCACTAATTCAGTACAAGATAAAGCCAAGCACACACGAAGTACTTAAGAGATAAATGCTTAGCGTAATATATACGATAGTTATTAAACATTCCGGTTCTGTGGCTGCTGGTCAGACCTAGACGTGTTTACTGTTACATGACAAAAGCCGTATTAGTAACGTAATCCGTTACATTACACCGTTTAGGTCACTACGTTTAGAGTACTTTTGACCTAACTCATGTATCACGCTGATTTAAAAAGAACAATTTTGTAGCATATTAATGCAAAGAAAAAGACAAATATGTTCCATGTCCATTAACCATAATCATAGAGCCTAATAATTTCAGTTTATGATAATTCTGTGAAATTATTATATATAAATTATGTAATATGCCAAGTTTTGTCAATAATATTTGGCATCTGTGTTTATTTAAGTGCATAGCCTATATGTATTTAATCATAAGGATTATATTTTTAAATAAATTATAACTAAGAAAAATCAAACAATAATGGAGATAATTGTTGCTACAGAGAAAAAAACATATTTACAGTGATCAATTCCAATGTTTATTAATCATTAACACAGATGTAATAATCATATAATTATTACTGTTTAAGATAATTACATAATATGATAAATGTGTAGTAGTCAAAGTTTTGTCAATAATATCTGGCATCATTGTTTAATGATATTAATATTATATTATTTAATATCATTGTTTAATTAATGATTTAATATATTTAATCCTAAGAAATATATTAGAATTAAAATGTAATTTTGATGCTTTATTTCGAGTACTTTATTTTGGTAGTAGTGTATTCAACGTGTCTCATAAAAACAGAAATTATGAGTAAAGAATTAATTAATGAATTAAAACAAAGAAAAAACATTGGAAAACATTTTTTGAAAAAAAAAAAACATTGGAATTTTAGTTATATATAATAATAATATCTATTAAAAACTATTGTTTTGATCAAAATAAATTACAGTAATACACTAAAGTGAATATTTCTCATGGTAGGTTTATTTTTGAAAGTCAGATTCTTTATAGACATTATGCTGTATTATAGAACATAATAGTGGGGCATGTTGTCACAATGTGAACCTGCCATTAAATACAATTGTATAGGCTTTCAGAGCTTTCATTAGTCTCTGTCGACAGAAGCTTCTACTACACAGAGATTATGCGGTATTGCGCATGTTGTTGTTTTGTTGTACAATAGAAAGAACTCTACAATAATTTTTTTTAAAAAGCACTATATGTAAGAGGTTTCAAGAAATAATAAAAGATAACATACAAATATATATCATTGTTTTGACCAAAATAAATTGCATTAAGTTTAGGATGGTTTGGAACTAACTGTTTGAAACCAACATACAAAACCAGCTTCTCTGCTCGTGTGACAACATGCCCCATCCTGTCTACTGCAGAGCGTTGATTCTCAAAGAGGTGCATTCATCTGTTGTGTTTCCATGCAGAGCCTCTTACACTGACTTTAAATGGCGAGTGAGTGTGTTTGGCATCACCCCTGTGTCTGAAGAGCTTTACACTAAATCACTGCCGCTTTCTGCTATCAGAGGATCCTAGCACCTCCTCCTGCGCGTGTGGCTTGATTGAAATGGCATTTTCCTGAACTGACTCATGCTATGACTCCCAGATCCGGGCTTTTCCAACAGATCGAGGATGCATTAGTGGCCTGAAACACAGCACGGATCCATGCTGGAATCAGACTGATGAGCAGATGGAAAACAGGGGTGCAGTGTTTGGTCTGGATGACAGAGAGAGCACCATGCAGCATTAAAATGCATATATCATATTATGTTAAATAAAATAAAGATTTATATTTATATGCACTACTTTTCAAATGTTTGGGGTCAGTATGATTTTTGGAGCCCAGACTCGTGAAAATGCGTATAAATATATATATATCAATTTAATATGCTGATTTGCATCTGAAGAAACGTTCTTATTATCAATGTTGAAAACTGTTTTTGGAGCTTAATATTTTTGTGGAAACGGTGATACATTTTTTTAAAGTTCAAAAGGACAGCATTTATTTATAATAGAAATCCTTTTTAGCATAATGTTTGATGAAAAAAAGTATTAATTAATTTATTTTTTAAAAGTCATACTTTGACACTCCTGAACGATAAAAAAAATCTATTTCTCTTTATTTTTCCATTTCCTAGAAATATTAACTTTAAATTAATGAAACGTTTTTAAATGATTTTTTCTTAAGCTGGAAATAGTAAAACTATAATGTAACTCATAAACAACACAGTGCAAAAATCACTCATTGATTTGAAGCTTTTAACACATTTTTACCAATGCTTTCAAAACTATCTTTTTTATTTGTATTTATTTATTTATTGCAGTTCTGACCAAACCTTATTATAGCCAGCTAGATAACATCATATTGATGATAAATCAGCAGAATATGCAACAGAAATCAGAGAAAACCACGTGTTTAAGTGTGCAAGTTTTTAGTCCCTTTCGTCTGCTTTCATTTCATGGGACAAGCAACTTGAACTTTCGGCTAAACATCTCCTTTTGTGAGTCTGTGTGTGTGTGTGCGTGTGTGTGTGTGTGTGTGTGTGTGTGTGTGTGTGTGTGTGTGTGTGTGTGTGTGTGTGAGCAATATGACCTTCCTAGAAACCCATAGACTATTGAGGTCCAAATGTCACAGGTGTAAATGGGTCAAATTCATTTATTCACTTCATTTTGACCTGTTTTCTTATGATTTTCACTTCAAGGCTTTTGTGTGTTTTATTGGAGAGCTGACACTGAACAAGTGCTCATTTAGTGCTCTGGATGTTCTCAGAAACGCGCCTCGATTCCCGTTTGGGGCAGCGGCTGTGAAATGACATTTCCACTTTATAATGGAGAAGAAATGCTGAGGAATCCATTCAAACTCCCAGCTCAAATCTTCCTGCTCACGTCACTGAGACAGAAAAGCGCTCACTGATCAATCATGCAGAAAATGCAGAAAGTCTCCTGTGAGGGGTAGGTTTAGGGGTAGGGTTGGTGTAGGACAATAGAATATACGGTCTGTACAGTATAAAAACCATTACGCCTATGGAGAGTCCACATAAACCATAAAAACAAACCTGTGTGTGTGTGTGTGTGTATATTAGAAGGAGCAACCCACTAGACTGACAGAAATAATTTAGCAGAGAAACACATTTATGGTTTTCTTGAGGGAAATGTTCATAGTGAAATGGCACTGACCTTCAGGAAATTATGTCATGACCTCTTCAAAAGAACACAGGGCAGTTTAATTTCATATACACTTGACATTTCACATGGCTGATAACTGTGTACAATACCGTCACACGTCAGTCAAAAAATCACAGTCATTATGACATTAATGTTCTGTAAACACTGTTGCATGCTAATTTTTTGGGCAGAAGACCGTGTGAGAGAATGAATGCGTTTGCTTCTTTATGATGTCAGCAGTGGCATGTGGTCTGTCAGCTGAATATATGGCGTCCGCTCTAATAAAGAGGCAGACTGGGATTGCCGTTAGTGATTTATATGTGAGGATAGTGTGCTCTGACCGCTCAGACGCGGAGGTTAATTAAAACACAGCCTTACAGCCTCATTCATCCTAGAGCAAGAACAGATCCAGCGTTTTACACTCTCAACTCTGTCTTCATGTTTGATGCTCAGACTCCAAACTCATGCTGACGCTTATACGGTCATTTTTGATATTATATATTATATTTGTATATATTTTTGATATTTTATGTGTATAGAAAGATTATTGGAGTGTGTTTTACCAAAAAAAATGCTGTTTAGAATTTTTATACTCCAAAATTTCACATTTAATCCAATGTGTTACTTGCCTTTTTATTGTAATTGTTTGTGAAATTTACCAGCAATTTCTGAGAAAATTTGTTTCTACATCAATGTTGTTTTTCAGTGTACAGTGCATTCTTAATATTTTGTTGTGTAATTTTTTCTCATAATTTTTCCATCATCAGTATGTTTGTATGTCTTCATTGACGTCTGCTGTAAAGATCATTCACTGACAGTCGATTCCCATCACTGGCTCATGTGTCAAAGATAAACGAGTGACGTGACGTATTCGAGCAAAAGCCCTTGTGTTTCAGTCTTGTGTGTGAGTGAGAGTGTGTGTGGGTGTGTGTGTGTGTGTGTGTGTGTGTGTGTGTGTGTGTGTGTGAGCAATATGACCTTCCTAGAAACCCATAGACTATTGAGGTCCAAATGTCACAGGTGTAAATGGGTCAAATTCATTTATTCACTTCATTTTGACCTGTTTTCTTATGATTTTCACTTCAAGGCTTTTGTGTGTTTTATTGGAGAGCTGACACTGAACAAGTGCTCATTTAGTGCTCTGGATGTTCTCAGAAACGCGCCTCGATTCCCGTTTGGGGCAGCGGCTGTGAAATGACATTTCCACTTTATAATGGAGAAGAAATGCTGAGGAATCCATTCAAACTCCCAGCTCAAATCTTCCTGCTCACGTCACTGAGACAGAAAAGCGCTCACTGATCAATCGTGCAGAAAATGCAGAAAGTCTCCTGTGAGGGGTAGGTTTAGGGGTAGGGTTGGTGTAGGACAATAGAATATACGGTCTGTACAGTATAAAAACCATTACGCCTATGGAGAGTCCACATAAACCATAAAAACAAACCTGTGTGTGTGTGTGTGTGTGTATTAGAAGGAGCAACCCACTAGACTGACAGAAATAATTTAGCAGAGAAACACATTTATGGTTTTCTTGAGGGAAATGTTCATAGTGAAATGGCACTGACCTTCAGGAAATTATGTCATGACCTCTTCAAAAGAACACAGGGCAGTTTAATTTCATATACACTTGACATTTCACATGGCTGATAACTGTGTACAATACCGTCACACGTCAGTCAAAAAATCACAGTCATTATGACATTAATGTTCTGTAAACACTGTTGCATGCTAATTTTTTGGGCAGAAGACCGTGTGAGAGAATGAATGCGTTTGCTTCTTTATGATGTCAGCAGTGGCATGTGGTCTGTCAGCTGAATATATGGCGTCCGCTCTAATAAAGAGGCAGACTGGGATTGCCGTTAGTGATTTATATGTGAGGATAGTGTGCTCTGACCGCTCAGACGCGGAGGTTAATTAAAACACAGCCTTACAGCCTCATTCATCCTAGAGCAAGAACAGATCCAGCGTTTTACACTCTCAACTCTGTCTTCATGTTTGATGCTCAGACTCCAAACTCATGCTGACGCTTATACGGTCATTTTTGATATTATATATTATATTTGTATATATTTTTGATATTTTATGTGTATAGAAAGATTATTGGAGTGTGTTTTACCAAAAAAAATGCTGTTTAGAATTTTTATACTCCAAAATTTCACATTTAATCCAATGTGTTACTTGCCTTTTTATTGTAATTGTTTGTGAAATTTACCAGCAATTTCTGAGAAAATTTGTTTCTACATCAATGTTGTTTTTCAGTGTACAGTGCATTCTTAATATTTTGTTGTGTAATTTTTTCTCATAATTTTTCCATCATCAGTATGTTTGTATGTCTTCATTGACGTCTGCTGTAAAGATCATTCACTGACAGTCGATTCCCATCACTGGCTCATGTGTCAAAGATAAACGAGTGACGTGACGTATTCGAGCAAAAGCCCTTGTGTTTCAGTCTTCATGTGTCACAGCTAACATCTCAGTCCATTAGTACAATCAATTCAAAAGCTCAGTTACAATCTCTCATATCGCACAGAATCTCAATGCTTTCAAGCCTTTTTTGAGGTGTTTCTGGGCTCTCACCAGTGATTTAATTGTCTCTGGAAAACATCCCGCTGTCTAATGAACTTCTAATAGCTTGGCCACTCTTGAGAAGCACAGATTTGGACAATCTGCCAAACTCTCTGACGGTGAGGTAAAGCCTGTTCAGATTTCACACACAAACGTCTCTCTGACACGAAGCACAAATACTGCATCGATCCAATTCTCTCTGCCAACCACAGAGATCCACCTTACCTGATTGAAGACAGAGTGTGGGATCCTGAATGTTGGAGGGACCCCGGAACAGGTTTCGTTTTGGGATCTAATACATGCTGTTTTCCAGCTCAGAGCGCAGGTCATGGGTTCGATTCCCAGGGAATGCATGAACTGATTAAACATGTATCTTGAATGCAGCGAGAGTCTCTGGATAAAAGCGTCTGTCAGATGCATAAATGTAAATGTTAATGTTTTTCTACTCAAAGCTGGAAAAGGCTGAGACGGAAGACGGATGAAAGAGGAGCCTGCAGCAACAGAAATAAACTGGAAATTGGAATTGACATTGGAAATTTACAGCTTGAAATAATGCAATAATTATTTTTCATATTTCAATATTATTTTATTTTTTCACATTTTTCTATTCAGATTTGTTTGGGTCTGGGATGAGAGTACAACGATAACATCTATACATAAAAATGCATTTTCTTTTTCTTTTTTGCAAATATATTAAAATGTAAATATAAGGGGAAAAAATGCATAAAAAGTTTCCAAGACATTTGATTTTAAAAGATCATCTCACTAGTGATTCTGCTGATTATATCATGTTTGTTGAGAGGAAGTGCTCCATCATTTAGTTTAAAAGAAAAACAATATTTAAGTGCTTTTATGACACTCATGAGAGACACTAATATGTAAATGCAATTTATAAAAGTTTAGCTGCTCCACACAAGCTGCAACAAAACAACATTCGTATCGGACATAAGCTGCAGAAATGCCCACAACGACCTTATCCTAAATCTTAATTTTAGCAACTCCATTGTAATCAACCACAGTTTCTCATCAGCTTGATTGAAGCTCTTTCTCACAGAACATGAAGCTTCATCACAAATATTCTGCGAACCTTCAGGTGAAGCGAAACCAAATCTATGGCTTGTGTTATGAGCATACGGAGCGCTAATGGCTTGGTGAAGCTGCTCTGGGCATGTGTGTCTGAGCACTGCAGCTGGCTAATGGAATAATGCAGTGCACTGGGACGCTGTGATTGAATAATGTTTATCAGCGCATCAATGTGGGCCAGTGGGTCCGTCTCTAACCTAGTAAACACAGCCATAATCAGATCCAGTGCCAAAGTCTGTTTGCTTTGCTCACGGATGACATGGGCTGGTGTTTGCGTGTGTGTCTGTGACCTGTCAGAGCTTCTCTCATGCTGCTGTAGAGTGAGTCTGAGCATAAACCACAGCAGCCATTCATCTGTTTGGAACAGCATACTATCATACTACTCCAAATATACAACAGCTTAAAAGCTCTGTAGAGACGACATACTGTATCCCACAATACAATGCCTTCAGTTTTTAAAATCTCTTTCTTTACTCTTTATTTAATCATGCAGCCAGATTATATGATTATAGATTGCTCCTGCCAATACATGCGCAGATGTGGTGCTGTGAGTATTTAAGACATACTGCTGCTGCACAAATAGCGTATAAATAACCCGTAGCAGATCTATACAGGTGGAGCTGGGGGAGGTGGAGGGTTTCAGAGGAACTCTAAAGCACGCTGCAATGCTCAAGCGAATGCTAATCAGCCATTTAAATGTAAAGCAACAAGCGCATTGGCTGTGCATGCAACATTAACCAATCAGCTTGTGACAAGTCGTTTAATGCTAATAATATCATCAGTTTACGTTAAGGATCCATCAGCCTGCGCCATCTAGAGTTTCATGACAGAACTTGCCAATCCTGTACTGTTTCACTTACTATTTCTTCAAAATAGCATGCAGTGTGCATTATGCATGGCACAGAATTAAATAGTAAGCGTGTGTTTTTCTGTCTTGAACATCCAACCAGTCTGTGGAGCAGCAGCTGCTCTGGCAGTCCATCCGTTCTACAGCTAATGCAGTTTATGAGGCCTGGAGCGGCCCGTCAGACCCGCCATGGGCAACGCAGACCTGGCTTAAGTCAATTAGCTAAGAGGACAGACCTGGCTTAAATCAGAGACGAGAAGCTGCAAGAGCTTAGTCAGGACTTACAGGAGAGCAATCAGAGAGAACAGGACAGAGAGATCAATGGAGGAAAGAACAAAGACAATGCCAACGACAGACACCGGCTTCATATGAAACCTCCTCATCTGCATAAAACACAAGCACATCAGCTCAAAGCACGCTTACTGCAGGCTTTTGTGTACAAGCAAAGCTGAAAAGACAATATGAAACCAAAATTCTACCGTTTCTTTCTCTTTTAACCCTGAAATATAAAATAATAGTCAGACAAATCTACTTTTGTGAAATGGAAACGTTTATTGAACCTTTAGACTTAAAATAGTTAGCATTTATATTTTGTATCATATTTGCTCCATCAGGCTTTTATGCCTCATATACAGTGAGAATATGGAGACTCGAGATATGATACAGATGCTGATATTTATATTATGAAAATCTGATGCTTGTAATGCAAATCAGTGAGATCTTTCTAAGAGTAGAGCAGATACTGATATAAAATGATCTAAATATCAGCGGTCGCTCTATATCTGCAGTAATCTGTCTCAGTAAGATGAGAGTGAAATGCTCCAAACATATAATGCAGTGATTGAGAGCTGAAGAAATAAAGGCTCCTCAGAAGATGCGAGATGTTCTGGAGGCTTGTGAAGATCATTCCTCCGCTGAGGAACAGTGAAAGTAAAGCTTCTGGAAACAAACGCTCCTCAAAAGATCCTGAGGATCAGATTTGAGACTCTAAAACATGATTGATGGAGAATCAAGTAAAGCTGAGCTGCTTCAGTGCAGTAAGTGTTCATCTGGAGATATTACTGACGTTATTCTGACCTTTACTTGATCAAAATCAGTCAAGATTTAACACGAGAAGCTCCAGCTGAAGCTGAACGTTTGTACAGTTACACTGAAAGAGCTTCGACTGGATACAAAACTCTAAACTCTCAACCAGACGACAGAAGACGTGGAGGAGATTGTGTGTGAAACAGTAAAGTTTGATAATTTAGAGCCTCAGAAATCAGATGTGATCCAGTAGCTTTATAGGGTGAATAAATGTCCCTTTTCTTATAGTTGTTTGGCTCTTGTTCTGGTTCTGTCTCCACACACACACACACACACACATACTCACACACACACATTCTGAATGCCCGTGTGCCAGTGTGAGTCTCTCTGGAGACAGCTGGACTCTGATGAAGAAGTGGCGTGTGTTCAGTGTCTTTTCAGAAACAAGAGCTTCACGCTGAGAGCATCTGCTCCCTTCAAATGACCCGTGACTCCCTCAAAGCGTCTGTGTTAAATCACATTATACTCCATAATAGGGGCCAATGGACAGATAGTTGACGGTAAACAGGTTTCTGTGGCTCACTTACACACTAGAGTATTTACAGCATCCGCTGATCGCTTTTCTGCACATCGTTCCAATATTGTTCAAGTATTACTGGAATAGTTTATCTAAAGATGAAAATTCACTCATGACTCACTCACATGCATGTCTAAACCTCTGCTGTTTGTTCTTTTTTGTGAAATACAAAGTAGTTTCATCATGCAGTGATTACAGTCTCCAAAAATGCCTGATAAACACACAAAAAAAGCACCATTAAAGTCCATTTCGGAAGCTCACGGTTACTGCAGATGTGATGTCAATGATGAGAAAATAGAAGTGTATGTAATAGTATAAGAGTGTAAAATGATAACCCATTCTGGGAATTGTAGTATTCTTACTCGTGTATGTTAATGTGATTTGTCAGGCAAGCTTTGACTTTTAAAATAAGAAAAAATCTAGTAAAAATTTGCTTTATAACTAAAAAATGATATGATCAGTAAGACATGGCAACTTAAGTTTTAACTTTAGTTAGTTGGTGTGATATGTGTTAAGTTGAAATGGCGTGTACAACCAAGCTGATTATACGTAAAAATGTAAAGCAGCAAGTGAACTGAAGTCTTTAAGCTGCAATAGGTGGAAATGTTTTATAGTGTTTCACAGTATTTTCTATTTTACTGATATCATCTCTGTGCTTTGGGCTTTTAGAGGGGAAGAAAATAAATGTAAAGAAGTTGAGTGTGTTTGAGACGAAAGCTGTTTCTCTCAGTGAGTTTTCACAGGTACAGTAATGAGAAGCGGGAGGAACATATGGTGAGATGAGATGAAGAGTGCTTCACAGCGACTCAAACAGAAAGCAGCTGGTAATCAGGAGTCTGAGAGCGCAGGACACAGCCAGTCTCACAGCATTGAGTCCACACCACACACAGAAAACCAGACAAACCACACTATACTGACGGCCAGACAGCGCTGGGACACTGCTGCTGTGCTGCTGAATAATTCTGTAGCTGCACTAACATTCAGAAGTTTGGAGTAAGTACATTTAAAAACAGAAAAATACAAAAGAAATTAATACTTTTATTCATCTAGGATGCATTCAATTGATCAAAAGTGACAGTAAAGACGTTTATAATGCTACAAAAGATTTATATCTCAAATAAATGCTGCTCTTTTGAACGTTCTGTTCATCTGTGAATCTTAAAAATAAAATGCATCACAGTTTCCACAAAAATATTGTGCAGCACGACTGTGTTCAACATTGATAATAATCAGAAATGTTTCTCGAGCAGCAGATCAGCATATTATACTGATTTCTGAAGATCATGTGACACTGAAGACTGGAGTACACTCTTAAAAATAAAGCTGCTTCACAGTGATGCCATAGAAGAACCTTTTTGTCTAAATGGTTCCATAAAGAACATCTGAAGAACCTTTCTGTTTCACAAAAGCTTCTTTGTGGTGAAAGAAGGTTCTTCAGATTATAAAAAGGTAAGAAAGAGATGGTTCTTTAAAGAACCTTTCACTGAATGCTTCTTTGTGGAACCAAAAATGGTTCTTCTATGGCATCGCTTGAAGAACCTTTTGAAGCACCTTTATTTTTAAAAGTGTAATCACAGAAATACATTACAGTTTAACAGAGATTTCACAATATCACTGTTTTTACTGTATTTTAGATCAAATGAATGCAGCTTTGATGAGAAGAAGAGACTTCTTTCAACAAAATAAATAAATAATTTATAATTTCATTTCATCAAAACTCTAAACTCTCAACCAGACGACAGAAGACGTGGAGGAGATTGTGTGTGAAACAGTAAAGTTTGATAATTTAGAGCCTCAGAAATCAGATGTGATCCAGTAGCTTTATAGGGTGAATAAATGTCCCTTTTCTTATAGTTGTTTGGCTCTTGTTCTGGTTCTGTCTCCACACACACACACACACACACACACACACACATACTCACACACACACATTCTGAATGCCCGTGTGCCAGTGTGAGTCTCTCTGGAGACAGCTGGACTCTGATGAAGAAGTGGCGTGTGTTCAGTGTCTTTTCAGAAACAAGAGCTTCACGCTGAGAGCATCTGCTCCCTTCAAATGACCCGTGACTCCCTCAAAGCGTCTGTGTTAAATCACATTATACTCCATAATAGGGGCCAATGGACAGATAGTTGACGGTAAACAGGTTTCTGTGGCTCACTTACACACTAGAGTATTTACAGCATCCGCTGATCGCTTTTCTGCACATCGTTCCAATATTGTTCAAGTATTACTGGAATAGTTTATCTAAAGATGAAAATTCACTCATGACTCACTCACATGCATGTCTAAACCTCTGCTGTTTGTTCTTTTTTGTGAAATACAAAGTAGTTTCATCATGCAGTGATTACAGTCTCCAAAAATGCCTGATAAACACACAAAAAAAGCACCATTAAAGTCCATTTCGGAAGCTCACGGTTACTGCAGATGTGATGTCAATGATGAGAAAATAGAAGTGTATGTAATAGTATAAGAGTGTAAAATGATAACCCATTCTGGGAATTGTAGTATTCTTACTCGTGTATGTTAATGTGATTTGTCAGGCAAGCTTTGACTTTTAAAATAAGAAAAAATCTAGTAAAAATTTGCTTTATAACTAAAAAATGATATGATCAGTAAGACATGGCAACTTAAGTTTTAACTTTAGTTAGTTGGTGTGATATGTGTTAAGTTGAAATGGCGTGTACAACCAAGCTGATTATACGTAAAAATGTAAAGCAGCAAGTGAACTGAAGTCTTTAAGCTGCAATAGGTGGAAATGTTTTATAGTGTTTCACAGTATTTTCTATTTTACTGATATCATCTCTGTGCTTTGGGCTTTTAGAGGGGAAGAAAATAAATGTAAAGAAGTTGAGTGTGTTTGAGACGAAAGCTGTTTCTCTCAGTGAGTTTTCACAGGTACAGTAATGAGAAGCGGGAGGAACATATGGTGAGATGAGATGAAGAGTGCTTCACAGCGACTCAAACAGAAAGCAGCTGGTAATCAGGAGTCTGAGAGCGCAGGACACAGCCAGTCTCACAGCATTGAGTCCACACCACACACAGAAAACCAGACAAACCACACTATACTGACGGCCAGACAGCGCTGGGACACTGCTGCTGTGCTGCTGAATAATTCTGTAGCTGCACTAACATTCAGAAGTTTGGAGTAAGTACATTTAAAAACAGAAAAATACAAAAGAAATTAATACTTTTATTCATCAAGGATGCATTCAATTGATCAAAAGTGACAGTAAAGACGTTTATAATGCTACAAAAGATTTATATCTCAAATAAATGCTGCTCTTTTGAACGTTCTGTTCATCTGTGAATCTTAAAAATAAAATGCATCACAGTTTCCACAAAAATATTGTGCAGCACGACTGTGTTCAACATTGATAATAATCAGAAATGTTTCTCGAGCAGCAGATCAGCATATTATACTGATTTCTGAAGATCATGTGACACTGAAGACTGGAGTACACTCTTAAAAATAAAGCTGCTTCACAGTGATGCCATAGAAGAACCTTTTTGTCTAAATGGTTCCATAAAGAACATCTGAAGAACCTTTCTGTTTCACAAAAGCTTCTTTGTGGTGAAAGAAGGTTCTTCAGATTATAAAAAGGTAAGAAAGAGATGGTTCTTTAAAGAACCTTTCACTGAATGCTTCTTTGTGGAACCAAAAATGGTTCTTCTATGGCATCGCTTGAAGAACCTTCTGAAGCACCTTTATTTTTAAAAGTGTAATCACAGAAATACATTACAGTTTAACAGAGATTTCACAATATCACTGTTTTTACTGTATTTTAGATCAAATGAATGCAGCTTTGATGAGAAGAAGAGACTTATTTCAACAAAATAAATAAATAATTTATAATTTCATTTCATTTAAAACATTTGACCACCAGTTTATAGATGTCTTCGAAAAAATACTCAGATTGCTATTTCATCAGATGATACAAATATACTCTTTTTTATTTCACCTACTAAAAATTCAGTAACATTACCTGAGCTTTCAGTAATATTTACATACAATTTACTTGATAAATAATTCATTAAATTATAAAGAATATGGGATAATTGATAAAGATTGTAAAAGAGTGTCTAGTTTTTAAAAGGATTTCTCTCACTCACTTTAAGCAGGTCCAATCAACAAAAACCTGTTTCTTTAATAAATGTTCTATTTAATATGTAATCTTAAAATAATCTGATTTAGGACAGATACATGCAAAATAATTCCTTGAAACATAAAATTATAAAGAATATGGGATAATTGATAAAGATTGTAAAAGAGTGTCTAGTTTTTAAAATTATTTTAAGCAGGTCCAATCAACAAAAAACTGTTTCTTTAATAAATGTTCCATTTAATATGTGTAGGTTGACGTGAACGACTGTAGATTCTGATTTAGGACAGATCCATGCAAAATAATTCCTTGAAACATAAAGGTATTGACTGATTGATTGATTGATTGATTGATTGATTGATTGATTGATTGATTGATTGATTGATTGATTGATTGATTGATTGATTGATTGATTGATTGATTGATTGATTGATTGATTGA
>NW_015505450.1:470100-492963 GCF_001515645.1 Sinocyclocheilus grahami | reverse complement strand
AAAGAAGGTTCTTCAGATTATAAAAAGGTAAGAAAGAGATGGTTCTTTAAAGAACCTTTCACTGAATGCTTCTTTGTGGAACCAAAAATGGTTCTTCTATGGCATCGCTTGAAGAACCTTCTGAAGCACCTTTATTTTTAAAAGTGTAATCACAGAAATACATTACAGTTTAACAGAGATTTCACAATATCACTGTTTTTACTGTATTTTAGATCAAATGAATGCAGCTTTGATGAGAAGAAGAGACTTCTTTCAACAAAATAAATAAATAATTTATAATTTCATTTCATTTAAAACATTTGACCACCAGTTTATAGATGTCTTCGAAAAAATACTCAGATTGCTATTTCATCAGATGATACAAATATACTCTTTTTTATTTCACCTACTAAAAATTCAGTAACATTACCTGAGCTTTCAGTAATATTTACATACAATTTACTTGATAAATAATTCATTAAATTATAAAGAATATGGGATAATTGATAAAGATTGTAAAAGAGTGTCTAGTTTTTAAAATTATTTTAAGCAGGTCCAATCAACAAAAAACTGTTTCTTTAATAAATGTTCCATTTAATATGTGTAGGTTGACGTGAACGACTGTAGATTCTGATTTAGGACAGATCCATGCAAAATAATTCCTTGAAACATAAAGGTATTGACTGATTGATTGATTGATTGATTGATTGATTGATTGATTGATTGATTGAGTGCTGTAGCTTATTTTGTTCTGGTGTTATACTGAACCTCCTGAAGCCGGAGCTGCAGCTGCATGTGTTTTTCTGTGGGCTCTGAATAACTTCATCCAGCGTCTCTCTGCAGGACAGATACTGATGAGACGCTCGTGAATCACACAGACTATCAGTCTAAAGCTAGAGCACCACAAAGAGCCTGTTTTAACAATCCTGACATCATTCAGCACTGCGCTAATGGACAGATTGTATAAGGACAGACACATTTTAAGACTGGACGGCGTCCAGGACTCAAGCAACCAGGTAATTCACCTCAAGATTGGCGAGACACAGTCCGAGTGACAAGACACATCAAAGCGAGTCGGACGTGACCTGAGATACTCTGTCTCAATGTCAGGCTTTATTACATCTCCTAATGAGATCGATGAGTTCAAAACCAAGTCAAGAGCAAGACTCACATGAAATGTGCAGCACACATTAATGTCTCTGCTGTATTTTATGCCTGTATGCACCGACAAAATTATTATTTTCTTTTGTCTTATGAGCCTCATAAAGCTCCATCAGAAAGACTCATCCACACCAAAAAGCTCAGTGGCAAAGCCTGTTTTAGTCGTAAAAGATGTCAAAGTCTAGTGAAAGATTTCTGTTGATTGTGTTTGCATGCAGATTGATAAAAATAACGTCTTACATATATAACTGATGTTGCTTTCTGTGCTTTGATTGGAGCAATGTAGCCAATCACAGACATGTCTGTTGATTTCTTGAACGCAGTGGCCAATCAGAGGCGCTTAAGTTGGTCAGAATTCAGAGTTTTTGTTCAGTTCAGTTCTGTAATCATTTCATAACAAAGTGCAGATGCGATGTAAATAAGTGCTTCATTGATTATAACAGAACTTTGTGATATTGCAATGAACTAAGATGAGTGATGGTTTTTTAATGATTATGAAGGGAGAGCGCTTTAGCCTATAATCCGTTCAGAATTTGTATGCGACTTTAGTTTTTTGGTCACATATACGCTGCAAAGTTTCTTTCAAATCTGCATATTTATGCTAGAAAACATATTAATAACATATTAAACATATGAATCTGCTCGAAATAAGGTCAAATCCAAAGTTCATGTAGGGTTCGACTGACTCAAACTCTCTGAGGAGAAACTGTTCTGTAAATCTATCTCCTCTTTCAATTATTTACTTCATTTTTCCACTTCTAGGACCATTAACAACCCAGATTTGGATTAAAATATTGTGCTGTAATCTCATGTGAATGTTGACGATATGTGATTAAATCACAATTGTATCATTCAGTCTTATATAACATTTAGTGTTTATTGTGCTGTAATATCTAACAGACTTGAGGTGGGAGCTTCAGAGAGAACATTTGAACATTTAAAGGACATGGTTTATATTTTGATAAGTCCTTTACAAACGCTGCAGGTGATTATTGATGGTCTCTGTTTAACGTGGCTCACTCAAGGGCATGCATTCCTCGTGTCAATGGTTTAGTGATTTACTCTTGAACTCACTTCCAGATCATGATGCAGTTTTTTCTGCTGTTTTGAAGGCTTCTGTTCTGTCCTTGACCCTGGTGCCGGTCCTGTAAAACTGCACTCACACCACTAACTGCCTCTTATAGTGATTCTGTCACCATTTCCACAGAGATAAATGCTCTTCATGAATGCAGCGCACTTGTAAAAATGTTACTGGTTGTATTATAATTTCTAATAGCCTGGTGTGACGCTCCTGTTCAGCGCGCTGGAGTCAGTATGAGCGTTAAACACTGCTGCATTTGCCTTCAGAACGAACCGCTGTAAAATACTTTGTGAAGTCTTACAGAACATCCTTGAAGACGGAAGATTTTGTCATTATGGGACATTTCCAGCTATGATTTGGTATTGATTGATTGATTGATTGATTGATTGATTGATTGATTGATTGATTGATTGATTGATTGATTGATTGATTGATTGATTGATTGATTGATTGATTGATTGATTGATTGATTGATTGATTGATTGATTGATTGATTGATTGATTGATTGATTGATTGATTGATTGATTGATTGATTGATTGATTGATTGATTGATTGATTGATTGATTGATTGATTGATTGATTGATTGATTGATTGATTGAGTGCTGTAGCTTATTTTGTTCTGGTGTTATACTGAACCTCCTGAAGCCGGAGCTGCAGCTGCATGTGTTTTTCTGTGGGCTCTGAATAACTTCATCCAGCGTCTCTCTGCAGGACAGATACTGATGAGACGCTCGTGAATCACACAGACTATCAGTCTAAAGCTAGAGCACCACAAAGAGCCTGTTTTAACAATCCTGACATCATTCAGCACTGCGCTAATGGACAGATTGTATAAGGACAGACACATTTTAAGACTGGACGGCGTCCAGGACTCAAGCAACCAGGTAATTCACCTCAAGATTGGCGAGACACAGTCCGAGTGACAAGACACATCAAAGCGAGTCGGACGTGACCTGAGATACTCTGTCTCAATGTCAGGCTTTATTACATCTCCTAATGAGATCGATGAGTTCAAAACCAAGTCAAGAGCAAGACTCACATGAAATGTGCAGCACACATTAATGTCTCTGCTGTATTTTATGCCTGTATGCACCGACAAAATGATTATTTTCTTTTGTCTTATGAGCCTCATAAAGCTCCATCAGAAAGACTCATCCACACCAAAAAGCTCAGTGGTAAAGCTTGTTTTAGTCGTAAAAGATGTCAAAGTCTAGTGAAAGATTTCTGTTGATTGTGTTTGCATGCAGATTGATAAATATAACGTCTTACATATATAACTGATGTTGCTTTCTGTGCTTTGATTGGAGCAATGTAGCCAATCACAGACATGTCTGTTGATTTCTTGAACGCAGTGGCCAATCAGAGGCGCTTAAGTTGGTCAGAATTCAGAGTTTTTGTTCAGTTCAGTTCTGTAATCATTTCATAACAAAGTGCAGATGCGATGTAAATAAGTGCTTCATTGATTATAACAGAACTTTGTGATATTGCAATGAACTAAGATGAGTGATGGTTTTTTAATGATTATGAAGGGAGAGCGCTTTAGCCTATAATCCGTTCAGAATTTGTATGCGACTTTAGTTTTTTGGTCACATATACGCTGCAAAGTTTCTTTCAAATCTGCATATTTATGCTAGAAAACATATTAATAACATATTAAACATATGAATCTGCTCGAAATAAGGTCAAATCCAAAGTTCATGTAGGGTTCGACTGACTCAAACTCTCTGAGGAGAAACTGTTCTGTAAATCTATCTCCTCTTTCAATTATTTACTTCATTTTTCCACTTCTAGGACCATTAACAACCCAGATTTGGATTAAAATATTGTGCTGTAATCTCATGTGAATGTTGACGATATGTGATTAAATCACAATTGTATCATTCAGTCTTATATAACATTTAGTGTTTATTGTGCTGTAATATCTAACAGACTTGAGGTGGGAGCTTCAGAGAGAACATTTGAACATTTAAAGGACATGGTTTATATTTTGATAAGTCCTTTACAAACGCTGCAGGTGATTATTGATGGTCTCTGTTTAACGTGGCTCACTCAAGGGCATGCATTCCTCGTGTCAATGGTTTAGTGATTTACTCTTGAACTCACTTCCAGATCATGATGCAGTTTTTTCTGCTGTTTTGAAGGCTTCTGTTCTGTCCTTGACCCTGGTGCCGGTCCTGTAAAACTGCACTCACACCACTAACTGCCTCTTATAGTGATTCTGTCACCATTTCCACAGAGATAAATGCTCTTCATGAATGCAGCGCACTTGTAAAAATGTTACTGGTTGTATTATAATTTCTAATAGCCTGGTGTGACGCTCCTGTTCAGCGCGCTGGAGTCAGTATGAGCGTTAAACACTGCTGCATTTGCCTTCAGAACGAACCGCTGTAAAATACTTTGTGAAGTCTTACAGAACATCCTTGAAGACGGAAGATTTTGTCATTATGGGACATTTCCAGCTATGATTTGGTCTATAAACACTTGATTTAGAACAAAAAGGAACTCGAAACAGAAGCAGATTCTTATTTAATCTTAAAGGAATTGCTCACTCGGAAATAATCTTTGGCATCGTTTCCTCACTCTTATATCACTCCAAACCTGCACGACTTTCTTTCTTCTATGAACTACAAATGAAGATATTTGGAGAATGTGCTTTTTGTCCATATTATGAAAATCAGTGGAAATTCAGTGTTATTTGAAGCCCATTATTCTTCAAACAGCGTCTGCATGCACACACGCTCACACGTCTAAATGCATTTTACGTTTGTATTTCAGAGAGATTGATTGACTCAGTACGATGAATGATGTCAAATAGAAACCAGTTTACAGGCCTGTTAATGTTAGACAGACTCTCGTGAATGATCTGTATGAATCAGGACTGTGCCTGCAATCCTCCAAAACCTGCGTCTGCTAAATGCTGACTTTCAAATGTCACAAACACATGAATACAATATTAAAATTAAGGAAAATGTGTAAAATAATGATTTAAATATGTAAGATTTATTTTAAAATGATTAAATAACATGTATACATTTTAAATAAAATATTATATATTTTTTAAATGCAAAACAATTCAAAATTAATTAATTTAAAGTAATAAATGAAAGATAAAATGTGCCGTTTTAGTATGCAATGATAGCAAATATTAAAATAATAATGCACTAACAATTAAAATGATCAATAGAGAATATGCAGTCTTATATTTTAATTGTTTCAAATAAAACATGTTGTGAAATTCATTGTATTTCTTGACAGGCAGGCAGTTCAAGTAAATGAATACGTCATAGGGCGTTGGTTGAAGTGTCTCTGCTCTTCATGAGCGCTGCTTTTCGGCCCATCAGTGTGATTCAGCAGGAATCTTTAAAACCCGTTAAAGGCCTAATGGATCCATCCATCTCAGATGCAGAAGAGAGCTTTAATCATGATCAGACAGGTGAGAAGAGAGAGCAAATTAACACAATAATAGAGCAGAGAGTGCTGGACATTAAGAAATATGAAGTGCACATCAGTGTTTTCACTTTGAGAGAGAGTTATTAAGAGACTAAGCTCATTTAATTTAGTGGTTTGGAACGGAGACGTCTTAAAGATGTTTCAGTTCTCTAGACTCATATATACAACAGCATGAATTCGGACCTTCACTAGATGAATCACTCCGGTTATGCAGAACTTTTATATGGTATGTAAAATAAACACAAAGTAAATGAATACGTCATAGGGCGTTGGATGAAGTGTCTCTGCTCTTCATGAGCGCTGCTTTTCGGCCCATCAGTGTGATTCAGCAGGAATCTTTAAAACCCGTTAAAGGCCTAATGGATCCATCCATCTCAGATGCAGAAGAGAGCTTTAATCATGATCAGACAGGTGAGAAGAGAGAGCAAATTAACACAATAATAGAGCAGAGAGTGCTGGACATTAAGAAATATGAAGTGCACATCAGTGTTTTCACTTTGAGAGAGAGTTATTAAGAGACTAAGCTCATTTAATTTAGTGGTTTGGAACGGAGACGTCTTAAAGATGTTTCAGTTCTCTAGACTCATATATACAACAGCATGAATTCGGACCTTCACCAGATGAATCACTCCGGTTATGCAGAACTTTTATATGGTATGTAAAATAAACATGCATGCAAAAAATGTTACCTATATGCACTTTCTAGGGTTAAATAAGGTACATGGGTCTTTGCACTTTTTTTTCAGACAGTGTTGGGTTGTAATTTCAGGAATCATTTCTATCACTGTCAACACCAGACTTCATTTACTTCTTCAATATTTACACAATGACACAGAAATAAACAGGATGCATAACACGATGGAAACAAAGAGTCAAAGTTAGTCATTGCTCAAATGTTCATATCATTTCCAATGCTGCTGTACGATATTGATTTCTGCGATTTATCAAACATAATGCAATGCTTTAGAGTGAGATTAACCAAATAAAACCACAAAACATTATTCATCGAATTCATTTCTTTTATGTGAAATTAAGGACACAAATTCATTTACAATTTAAACAATAAATTCATAATTTAATTTGAATCATTTTGATTAGAGAAGGGGGAAAATTAAGACATTTGCACTAAAACAAAGTTGACGCTGAGACAATTTTCACTCAGAAATTGATAGTAAGTTTCACAAATGATTACAAAGAAACATTGAGTTAAATGTGACATTTTAGAGTAGAAAGACTGAAACAGTATTTTCTTGTAAAACCTACTCCAATTATCAAAAAATTATTGAATGTTTCTTAATAAACTAGTCATTATTTCACATTAGACATGGACAAATTATTTAATTTAGATTTTTTTAACCCACTCAAACCAGCATAGTGAAATTATTTAAAATTCAACCCTTAATTGTGATAAAAGTAAAACCAACCAATATGATTTCCATCTTTAAAAATTTTTAAATGTAATAATCCAGCTATAAATCTAAGCCGCAAATGGAAGCCGATCGAATATATTGAGGGCAGTTTGGGACTGAGAAGGAGCCTGCGCTCGTCTGTGCTCATAAATGAAAGAAATCATTAACATGCTTACAATTCAGCAATACATCTCTATTTTAACGTCATAAACACAGTGCAATCCTCACTGCAGACACGTGTTCATCCCCATCACATGCTGTACGTGTGGATTTTCCTGCTCAGGCTTTAATCAATATCTCTGTATATGCTGCTGTCTCTGCTATAGGAGCCAAGCACTCGAGGTAATGAACTGCCCGTTTGATATATAAATCGTTCTGAACGTCCACGCAGCCACAGCTCTGCTACAGCAGCAGATCTATGATTAGTCATTTCTCTTCCATGCACATGGACAACTTTTGTCTGTTCTTACATAAACTCATTTTATGAGGTCTTTATGGCTTTTAGTCCACGTCTGTTAACATTCAGGTCATGCATATGCTCCTAAAAGTTGACTAAATTAAGCAAATATTACAAACATGAAGTAAAATCATAGCAGCAGATGACAAATAAACACCAAAAATATTGATGATTTTTGTCCAATCAAATTCCTTCAGCAGAGCGGCTGAGAGATGAATCAGCTCGGGTGAGATTGACTGAGAGAACATCAGCAGATTCAATCTCTCTGCTCCACAAACACACACAGAGCAGACCTTGAGAGAGTTTAGCCTGAACTCTGAGCCTGTGAATGATCTGCAGCAGCAGGATCACGTGAAGGGCTCGGGTTCGAGAGAGGAGAGAAAATCACACTGATGAGAGTGATAATGTTCATTTCGGGATCTGAACACAGAAAGAGAAGAATTCTTCCAGATATGTATTGCACAATAGCGTTCAATGCATTTATCCTTCTTTCTGGTCTACCACACCATCCAGACAACCCCACACATATTTATAAACTACTTCATGCATTATCATTTGCATCGTGGACATGTTTTCTTCTATACAGTTTTATCTTATTACAAGTTGCTTTGCCACTAAAATTTGAGTAATTTTGTGCACCGTGGGACTTACTTTTATTCTAAAACTGCCACAAGTCCAGTTTAGTTGTGTTTGGCTCCTGACTGATGGAGAGAGGAAAGAGAGGGATGTAAAAGACAGGCGTGACGGATGGAGGTCAGACAGCCTGTGTGTTCATTACAGTATCTGTTTTCACCCTTTACATGTTTTGCAGCTTGTTTTTCATAACTGTGTTACTGTTCAGATTGTGGTCAACACGAGGCTGTTTAATGAGGTGTTCTATTGACAGCGTGGCATTTATAGAGCAACTGGGGCATGTTGTCACAGGGGGTCACGTGTTCAATTAACTTTTTTCCCCTCCCCACTGGTCAATAACGCTAAAACAGACATTTGCTTTTTGTTTGCCGAGACCTTGCCTGCACAAACCTGACTTTCAAAACTCAGCCTAAACATTGTGACAACTAGCCCCGGTCTGCTGTGAGAGGCAGGGAGGCGCAGAGGAGCGCGTCTGTGTGTGTGTGTGTGTGTCGGCGGTACGGGAGCGAGTCCTGGATGATCCGCGCTGCTCGTGCTGTGGCTGCAGGTGCGAGCGCTTCATCCTCCTCATCATCCTCCTCATCCTCAGTGCGCTTCTGCTCTGTATCGTGATCTATGAGGCGGAATGGGACTGAAGATCACCACGACGCGCGCGCTCACCGTGCTCCTGTGCGCATTCTCTCTCATCCGAAGTAAGTAAAGAGCTCAGTCTGCCGGCAGTGCTGTAGTTTTGATGCCACTCTTCAGTCGCAGAAGTTAAACCCTGTTGCTTTTGCTTTAGAAATGTCTTCCGGCGCTTTCCTGATTTATTGCTGTTGTAAAATTGTGAGAAAACGTGATTGTCGTTGCTTTCCAAGGATGCCAGGACCATGCAAATACATGTTCGGATTTAACTGCTTAAAGACACTACATTCTCAGTAAGACATCTTCTTACACAGCTATTTAAAGGCACACTACGTTTATTTATTGCTAAATAAAAACGAAATTGGTGGCACTTTTGAGAAGCTTCGTTAAAGTGATGTGTATTTGCATGAGATGAAGGCACCAGTTATATGAGATTTTAATCATGAGCCGCCATGATGAGATCACGTGACCAGCTCTGTCACAGTTTAATATTAATATTCATAACAATCATAATGACATATTTACTGGATTTACCACATTCAGCAAGTGCACAAGACACTTTACAAAGCATAAATAAAACACCAAACAATATAAGTGCTACAGACTCAACCCAGCTGACAGAAACGTTTCACCAACGTCCCAGTGACAGCTTTTGTACCTTTTTTTCTGAGAGTGTAATTGCTACAGTGGCGGATAGTATTAGACCACTGCATCCACAAGATGAATTATTAGGTCTATTTTACATTTATTTGAGGATTTTTTGTCTTTATTCAGAGTGCAGACAGGATATTTTATTTATGTTTATTTATCACGTATTCATTATTAATATCATTTATTTAATATATATATTGTCCATTCATGTTGAATTATCCCTCTCACTATTCCTGGATGGATCATGTTTGACGAAATAAACATCCTCATACTCAAATAGAGTTTTGTTTGATTTTGATATTGATCCACATGATCAGAGGAGCAGGAATATCCACCATACCACAGCTGTAATAATGCAGACGTCTGGGGTTTTATGGACTTTGTTAGTTACAAAAATGTATTTCAGGAACCTCCTTGGCGTTACATGTGATGAAGACTGTTTCATGCTCTTCTAGTGACGTTAATAATTATCTGGTCTTAAATAACGTTCTCTAAACGTTATACAGTTGTGGTCAAAACATACAAAAATCTGAATTATTTTACCAAAAAAAGAGGGATCGTACAAATGCATGTTATTTTTTTTTACCAGACGCTGCAGGAGATAGAGACCAGAAACTGACCTCCTGTAAGAAATGAGCCAGCAGTGTTCACTCAGCTCAACTCCAAACAGCATTATTTTCTTTAACTGTGTGTGTGTGTGTGTATATATACAATTATTAATTATAAATAAATAAATAAAAAACTAAAACAGAAATAAAAATAAATGAAACCTAAATAGTAATATTTAAAATAAACAAAAAAGCATATGACAAAAGCACATCATAAAATTAGTAAAAAATAAATAAATGAAGTATAAAAACAAAAGCTAATTCAATATTAATAAAAACTATAATAGGATATAAAAAATATTAAAATAACACTGACCCTAAATCAAAAATAAACAATTGGGGATGCACTGTTTTCGAAGCACTAAAATTAATAAATGTAAAAACAAAACAAAAATAAAAACTATAACTGAGCTCAAACTTAAAACGAAATAAAATAAATTCAACCTAAAAAGTAATATTTAAAATAAACAGAAATCTATAAAAATGACAAAAGCACATAATTAAACTAATAAAAGTGTAACTAAAATGAAAACTCTAAATCAAAATATTACTAGAAACTATAATAGTATAAGTAATATTAAAATAACACTGACCCCAATTCCAAAATAGCCAATAAATCTGGTTTAGGTTTACATGACTATTCTGCAGAATTATCCTTTCATTCAACTATTAACTATTGGGGGTGCAATGTTTTTTTGTTGTTGTTATATTTATGTTAAATAAATATATATATAGTTACTTATTTGTGTCCCTGCAGCACAAACGCAGTGTTAAGTCGCTGGGGGATATTTGTAGCAATAGCCAACAATACATTGTATGGGTCACAATTATACATTTCTCTTTTATGCCAAAAATCATTAGGATATTAAGTAAAGATCATGTTCCATGAAGATAGTTTGTACATATCCTTCCGTAAATATATCAAAACTTAATGTTTGATTAGTAATATGCATTGCTAAGAACTTCATTTGAACAACTTTAAAGATGATATTCTCAATATTTAGATTTTTTTTGCACCCTCAGATTCCAGATTTTCAAATATTGTTCTATCCTAACAAACCATACATCAATGGAAAGATGATTTATTCAGCTTTCAGATGATGCATAATCTCAGCATGATCTCAATTTCACAAAATTGACCCTTATGACTGGTTTTGTGCTCCAGGGTCACATTTGTTAAATATACTGTGTATTTGTTAGCTTAAAATGCCCTTGTAGTAGTCACATATCTGATATTCTTCTGTTCGCTCCACAGTGCGGATGGGACGTATGAGGTGACGGTCTTCACCAACGCCATCGTCCTGTTCAACGGCAGCATCGCCTGGCTCCCTCCCGCTATTTACAAGAGCGCCTGCAAGATCGAGGTCAAGCACTTCCCCTTCGACCTGCAGAACTGCACACTCAAGTTCCGCTCCTGGACCTACGATCACACCGAGATCGACCTGCTGCTGAAGTCCGAGGTGGCCAGCATGGACGACTTCACCCCCAGCGGCGAGTGGGACATCCTGGCTCTGCCGGGCCGGAGGACGGTCAGCGCTCTGGACCCCACCTACGTGGATCTGACCTACGACTTCATCATCAAGCGCAAGCCGCTCTTCTACACCATCAACCTGATCATCCCCTGCGTGCTCATCACCTCGCTGGCCATCCTGGTCTTCTACCTGCCTTCGGACTGCGGCGAGAAGATGACGCTGTGCATCTCCGTCCTTCTGGCGCTGACTGTCTTCCTGCTGCTGATCTCTAAGATCGTGCCGCCCACGTCGCTGGACGTTCCCTTGATAGGGAAGTACCTGATGTTCACTATGGTGCTGGTGACCTTCTCCATCATCACCAGTGTGTGTGTGCTGAACGTGCACCATCGCTCTCCCAGCACACACAGCATGCCGGTCTGGGTCAAGCTGGTGTTCCTGGTCAGACTTCCAGCGTTGCTGTTCATGCAGAGACCGCAGGGAAACTCGGCCTGTCAGTGTCTGCGGCAGAAGCGCCGTCTGCAGGACCCCGGATCATCTCTGCTGGGCCTCGGTGCTCCTCACAGATCTGGCATGTCTTCATCCGCCTCCGCGCTGCTGGCCTCAGCTTCAGCTCTCTCGTCCCCGGGACACTTTAACAACAGAGGACCTCAGATTCAGTTCGGCTCCCGCAAACACGACTCCTCACAGGACCTGAGAGAGAGCAGGGCAGCTCCGGACTGGGGATCTGAGATCCAGGAGGCTGTGGACGGCGTTTGCTATGTAGCTGATCACATGATGGGAAACGACGACGATCAAAGTGTGAGTGACTGCTTCCCAGACACACCTTTCAAAGTCTCTTCTGCTCACCGAGGCTGCATTTATTTAATCAAAAATACAGTAAAAATGTGAAATATTATTATAATTTAAGCTAGCTGTGTTCTATGTGAATCTCTGTTAAACTGTAATGTATTTCTGTGATGCGCAGCTGTATTTTCAGCATCATTCCTCCAGTCTTCAGTGTCACATGATCTTCAGAAATCAGTATAATATGCTGCTCTGCTGCTCCAGAAACATTTCTGATTATTATCAATGTTGAAAACAGTCGTGCTGCACAATATTTTTGTGGAAACTGTGATGCATTTTATTTTTCAGGATTCACAGATGAACAAAGTTCAAAAGAACAGCATTTATTTGAAATAGAACTCTTTTGTAACATTATAAACTACTTTACTGTCACTTTTGATCAATTTAATGTGTCAGTACTGACAAGTTTTAATTTGTTACTTACCCAAACTTTTGAATGGTAGTGTGTTACAATTTCCACAAAAATATGAAACTGTGTTCAACATTGATAATAATCAGAAATGTTTCTCGAGCAGCAGATCAGCATATTATACTGATTTCTGAAGATCATGTGACACTGAAGACTGGAGGAATGATGCTGAAAATACAGCTGCGCATCACAGAAATACATTACAGTTAAAAAAAAAAGTATTATTTAATGGCAACGTATTTCTGACTCCAAACAGCTCATATTATCTGTAATGTCATATCATCCTAAGAACTCGTCAGTGAGATTCAAGGCTTGTAGAGTTTTATGGTTTCACTTGTAAATCACAGGCCATAATTGCCCTTATCGATCTAAAACATTAAATATTTGCGAACGGTTCAATTTGTCAGACAGATTTAAACCAAGAAGTTGAGTTTGAGGAAACACCAGTCTAACATCTCACTCATCCTCACGTTTCTCTAAATATTTAGTCAGATATTACCTGCACATTATGGGTTTAAATCAGATTGAATTATACAGTATAAGCTGAAAGTCATTTAAATTGAAAAAGAACATTTATTCAGCAGACACACAAACAGAGGTGGGATACAGCAGAGGTTACGCTCAGTCAGAGCCCATTGTAAGAGCATCGATCGTGTGCTTAAATCACTCTGAAGGAGAGAGAGAGACTGAATAAGAGTGAGCTTCAGAAAGTGCCGAGGACAGCAGTCTGAGAGATGGAGCGGCTGCGCTGCTCAAAAGCGGTGGCTCAGCACTGTGTTCCGACTCCATTTGTTTCCTTGTCCCTTATTAGTGCACTAATGCGTCGATAGGGTTATTAACGAGCCGGTCTCTGTGCCTCCGCAGGTCATCGAGGACTGGAAGTATGTGGCCATGGTGGTGGACCGCCTGTTTCTGTGGATCTTTGTGATCGTGTGTGTGGTGGGAACGCTGGGTCTGTTCCTCCAGCCGCTCTTCCAGAGCCACACCGCCGGCATCCAGCAGCCCAGCGCAGAGCCATCCAGACGGGACGGGATGTGAGGCCCGACCGGGTCGCCTGGAGCCGGAGATCTGAATGAACTGCTGCTTTATATAATCTAACTCGAACACATGAAGCTCTGATTGATGATCTGAGCATGAAACACGAATAGTGTCACAGTCATTGTGCCATTATTGTATTATGATGTCACTGTAGAGCATTTTCCTCACATCAGCAATCATTTGACCCACAAAGTGCTTGAAGCTCAAGCGGAGCCAAACGGAACTGCAGAGTGTATGATTGTTTTCAAACAGGATGCCATTGGTCTGAATCAACAGTTAACCCCGCCCACCAACTCTTGTTATTGGTTGAGCCATTGTCAGTAACTTTGTTTTCCACTTTTCAGGGAAATAAACCTATAAATGGCTTATTTAGTCTCTGCACATTAAAGGTGACACATCATGAAAATCTGACTTTTCCAGGTTGTAAGTGCTATAATCAGGTCCCCGGTGCATCTACCAACCAAGGAAACGTGAAAAAGATTAACCCAGTAACTTTGTTTTGGGAAGCCTTTTTCTGCAAGCGTCTGAAAAAACGAGCACGTCTGATTTCGCTCGCTTGGTGACGTGGCAAAGGATCTCATTATAATATCACCGCCCCTTAATCTGCACGTTTCCAGCCATGGCACCATCATTTGATTTCGCAAGCGACAACGATGTAATGCCATGGAGAAAGTTTGAGCAAAGCATGCTAACTGTTCTGTGTTTGGCTGCACAGACGAGCACAGAACACTGTTTAGTGTCCCAGCCTCAGAGACAACAGAGCAGTGCATTTACTGATTTATTTAATATACATTGCTGCTGCCACACAGATCTAAAATCTCAGCTGTTTACCTTCACAGACATAACCCACTGTTTTTGTAACTCGTGTGTTTTTAAGGTAAGCTTGTGTGTGAATGAGAACTTAGTTTAGTGCTCACATGCTGTGACAGCCGCTTTCTGTCCGTGTGCTTCGGATGTGTGCGCTCAGAAAAGACTATATCTGAAGTTTAAACTCATATGGTTTAAAACGCATGATTTCAGCACGATAAACATTATAATCAGAACCAAAACAGATGTGTTTAGCAGGTCTGAGCTGTAATGGCGCAGCTTTATTCTGGAAAAGGGGGCGGGGAGCAGCAGCTCATTTGCATTTAAAGAGACAGGCACGAAAAACAGCGTGTTTCTGCTTCCACTCAAAATAGCCATTTTCAACATGATATAATAAATGATCTGTGGAGTATTTTGAGCTGAAACTTCACAGACACATTCTGGGGACACCTGAGACGGTATCACATATTGTAGAAAGGGGGCATAATATGTCTCCTTTAAACCCGGATTATGTATCAATATATGATATGTATTTCAAATGTTCTTAAAAGGAAAAATAAAATGGTGTAGGATTTACTTTTTAATGATTTTCACTCAAACATTGCTGGTAAATTACACATAAACAGCGAGTAACTCTGAATTAAACCTGAAATCATGAAGTAGCTAGAAAGATTGAAATAGTATTTTCTCTAGAAAGGGGGCATAATATGTCTCCTTTAAACCCGGATTATGTATCTTTTTAAATGTTCTTAAAAGGAAAAATAAAATGGTGTAGGATTTACTTTTTAATGATTTTCACTCAAACATTGCTGGTAAATTACACATAAACAGCGAGTAACTCTGAATTAAACCTGAAATCATGAAGTAGCTAGAAAGATTGAAATAGTATTTTCTTGTAAAATGTTACTCAAGTTTTCAGTGGTTTTGATAGTTATGGAGTTTGTGGATTTCAGTCTGAATCAGCAGCTGTTTGAAACATGGCCTACCATTTCTTGGGACGCAATTGAGATTAGGGTCACACTGATATGGATATTATTCTCATATACTGATATTGATACTGATATTTCAGACTAATGTATTATTTGGATCTTTCTCTCAACCAGTATTAAATGTGTTCTTCATGGTAAAACTATCAAATCCTGCTGTGCTTTATCATGCAACAAAGTCAGAATCACATCATATGGCCATATTCTGAAGCGTCTGGCATCATGCGCGTGGCGTTGTTATGATGGCATGTCAGGTTTAGAGGTAGGGGTGAATTCAGGTCAATTGGGATACTTCTTGCCATTGAGATGACTGGGGGAAATGCCCATATTAACTTGATTTCACCTTAGTTTCACAATTCAGTGGCCGAATTTTGAGTGCATTGCGTCTTGTATTGTCTTTTCTCTTCTTGTTAAAGAGAGGCGCTCTCTCTCTCTCTCTCTCTCTCTCTCTCTCTCTCTCTCTCTCTCTCTCTCTCGTCTTACTCCGTCCCCGTTCGGACTCTGTTGGATTGATCCTCCATCAGTTCTCCGGACTGTACGATGAAAGCCAGACCTCTCTTCATTTTGCACACCTGCTGCTTTCTGTTCTTTCTTCTGTCGGGTGAGTAAAGCGAGACTGAGCAATGACAGAAACACAGACCAAATGTGCGAATAGTTTGGGTTTTCAATCATTAAAAATGCAAGCCAGTCGCAGGAAAAAGTCGGTTTCTAAAGCGCTGACCATCTGTGACAACATGCCCCAATAGCGGCGCACGCTGTCACAGAGTATGGGGTAAATTGTCACAATGCAAGCTGGCATTAAACAGCTCTTTTTAAAAACGTTTAACGTGTGTAACAAATCGTTTCAGCACATCTAAGATACTAAATTGTAAAATGTGTATGTGCATTTAGGTCTCATAACAAATCATTGTAACAAATGTTTTTTTTTATTATCTTGCAATCAGGATTATATTAGAAGTTAATTCAGGATAACTAGGAATTTTTTTCCCAGTCATCTCAATGGAAAAAGTATCCCAATTGATCTGAATTAACCTCTATGTATATGTGGGATCAAAGATATTGTCAAGAAAAGAGGTTTAAAATTGATGCTGATTACTTTACAATCTGGTGTTATTGCCTCCTTAAGATGAATGGCTTTGCTGTATTCTTCATTTGCTAAGTTGCTAATGCATGTGTTCAGATGCTGTCGTGTACTAAATGCACTAGCTGCTTCTCTGGTGGTGCGTGTGTTCTTCTGAAGCAGTCGAGCTGATGATGTGCTGTAATGAACGTCTCTGGTCCAGATTCAGGGGTTTGTGGCTCTGAAGCCGAGCACAGGCTCTTCTCGGTCATCTTCTCCAGTTATAACCAGTACATCAGACCGGTGGAGAACGTGTCCGAGCCCGTCGTCGTCCAGTTTGAGGTGTCCATGTCACAGCTGGTCAAAGTGGTAAGTGCCTGTCCAGAAAAGAACAAATGCAGGCTCATTTCCATATGTTACCCCATGCAGTTTCAGATGATTTGAGTGTGTGGTGGGGCCAGACACATCTGTTACCCGCACGATGAGTCTGGCTCTCTTCAGAGATGCTTGAGTTTCATCGGCTGCAGCTTCAGAGTCTCTGCGCTTGATCTCTGACCTCAGACACGCACCGATCCGTCTTCTCATCTTTCCTCTTCCTTCCCCACCTCAGTCACGGAGAACATCTCACTTCTATTAAACACGGCGTCTGTCGAGCTTTATTTCCTTCCTCGTGTCATTCTTTCTCATTTCTTTTCTCTAGATTGTTTAATTCAACCTGATAATAATAAGGTCTGAGTGCAATTTCTCTGCATGGCATTTCTGCCGTTTGCTATGCTTTAAAGCTTAGGGAGGTAATTTCATGCTTTTTTGGGATGGGAGCGCAAACAACAACATTACACAGATGTGGTGGGGCCAGACACATCTGTTAGCCGCACGATGAGTCTGGCTCTCTTCAGAGATGCTTGATTTTGGTCTCTGAGCTTGATCTCTGACCTCAGACACGCACCGATCCGTCTTCTCATCTTTCCTCTTCCTTCCCCACCTCAGTCACGGAGAACATCTCACTTCTATTAAACACGGCGTCTGTCGAGCTTTATTTCCTTCCTCGTGTCATTCTTTCTCATTTCTTTTCTCTAGATTGTTTAATTCAACCTCATAATAATAAGGTCTGAGTGATGCTGGAAAAAAAGGCATTTCTGCAATTTCTCTGCATTCAGTCATATCCGTTTGCTATGCTTTAAAGCTTAGGGAGGTAATTTCATGCTTTTTTGGGATGGGAGCGCAAACAACAACATTACACAGAATGATTTCAGTATTATATTGCAGAGGAAATCTAAATATGAAGTTCTGAAATGTTCTCATTTCTCTGCCGGCACCTTTAGTGGACTGATTTTAAATTTTGACAGACTATTGGATTAAAATGGGCTCACATTGATATAGATGACATTCTAAAGGCATATAAGGAAGTGTATTATGTATAAGTAACAATGAACCCATATGGCAAAACCTTTTTTTTCCCTGGCCAAAATATATTTTGAAATATATTTAGAAATTGAATATAAATTTAGTTTCAAACTTCATATACCAAAATATATTTCAGCTGCAGGACAATACATGTCCAATCGTACAGTAGCATACATGTATGTGTTATATGTTCACATGTTTTGTAGACGACAACGTTTTTCTTCAAATGTGACACATTCAATGTTATTTTAGTATTGATATATTATTATAGTTTTTGAATAGAATGAGATTTTATTGTTATATCATCTGTTTTAATTTGTAAAGATTTAGTAATTCTGATGTGTTTTTTCATTTTTATTAATTTCCGTTGTTTTTAAATTCATTTTTTATTTCAGTTTTAGTTTGAATTATTTTAGTACATCAATTTAAACAATGAAAATGAGAAATGTCGCCTTAGAAACTAGCTGAAATAAAATAAGTTTAAGTTTTTATGTTTTATTTTATTTCAGATTACATTTATTTTAATGTTTGTAATGGTTTAATGCTAGTTTTAGTTATAATAACCCTGATGTAAATGTATTTTCTTGGATTTAAATATATGGAGGACAAAATATTTTGAATATTTATTTTTATTTCTAAAATTTTGAAATATTACAATATTTAGTATATTTCAAAAATTTACAAAAAATGGTCAAAAAATATATTGGTAGCAAACATTTTCAGACTTTTTTGTTGTTGTTTATTTTGAAATATGTTTCAAAGTAACACCTTTTTTTCCCGTATATGGGATTGTGAGAGTCCATCTTTCTGAGCATTCAAGAAAACCTCCACAAGCGTGGCACTTGAAACGTTGAGCTGTACACATGGAGCATGTTTGCGTGCAGCTGGAGGTCCTTCAGGCGACGGGACTCAGGTGTTCCTCGAGCACAGCCCATCTGCTCGGGTTCGGTCCGCTCGCTCCCTCTCACACTGACGCCTGGAGGATGAGTGCTTATGACAGCATGCTTCTTCTTCAAGCTCTGAAATATTAATCCAGAGCTGTGTTTATTCCGCCGCAGGTGATTTGTCTGCGACTCTTAGACTCTCTCTGTTACTTTTTCCACAGGATGAGGTGAACCAGATTATGGAGACCAACCTTTGGCTGCGACATGTAAGCCCATGCATTATTCATGCACATCCAAAGGTCACTGATGCATTTAGACAATTGGTCACAATTGTATTCACTATCTTTGCGGTCACTGTTTACAATGATTGGTGCAGCAGGTGGATTTGATTCCCAGTGGAATACAGATCTGAGATTTTGAAAATACATGTTAAGGAGTAATGAAACCATATGAGAAACTTATAAAGGATACCAAAACCCCATTAAGGCAAGTCAGTCCACTTGATTGACAATCCAGATTCAGATTATTGATGATAGATTTCAGATCAGCAATGCAATATTCATTAGATTCACAGAACATACATTAATGAATTAATTAATGCAAAAAGGTGACGCCAAGTTTATTTCGTTTCTTGCTTTAGACCAGTGAAGATTATTTATAATGATAGGGAGTCAAACACGGCATGCAGATGATGCAGAATTTGATGAAGTTGGAGGATTTTAATCAAATATTGGATTTTTCTCAATTGTTGGTCCAAGCTGATGAACGGTAAGGGGTCCCTGGCTCCAAAAAGTTTGAAAACCCCATGATGTAGCTGCTATTATTATATTCATATAGGCATTTGGTGAAAAATAAATTGGACTGTGATCTCAGTCATATCGGTTTGCAGATGTCTAATTACCTGAAGATTGGAAATGGTCTACTTAAACAAGACAGCGTTAGATCTCATAATTTGTTAAGAGAGTGATCATGTGAAGAGGAATAATTAAAAACTCATACAGCAAAGAGTATTGTGACCTCCTCCTGTTCATTAACCCTTAAATGGCAAATCAGTAATCACATTTAATCAAGCTAATCAAATTGAATACCAACTCTGCATGTATTGACAGCGTCAGTTCTATTAAATGTGCCTTGAGTTGGCATTGCCTCCCTAAAATATATAAAACAGGGCAAACGGGATGTGTGTGTCCTGCGTGCCTCCTTTCTTTCCTCTCGGTGACGAGGGGACTTTGCTGTTGTTTTGCCAGGTTTAACCTCAGGGAGTCTGGAGAATAATAAATGAGAGCATGGCTTACAGCAGCGTCTTTGAAACACACTCAACATTTTGCTGCATAACACACAAACATGCTGCTTCATATTTTGTGCATACAAACCCGCCAAACTACGCTGGTGTAAAAAAAACATTTTTGGCAACACTTTACTTGAAGCCTTTATATATAATGCATTTTGCAAGTATTTTTAATGCATTAATAATTCCTTGTAATGCACCTTATTGCATGATCTCTTTAATAATTGTAACCCCATTTATAATACTAATCGTTGTTAGAAAGCATATTTAATGAAAACACATGACAAACAACCAGTTTCAGCAAGTAATCTGCGATTATTATAATGCATTTTAACTTAAACTTTATTTTTGAAAGGATGTTATGCATAAAAAAAATGCAGTAAAACAGCCAAATTCTGACAGTACCATAACAGTAATGTACTGTAGAAAAATAATGCATTCTAGGCAATATTACAGCACATTCTGAATATCTTTATAATGCATTATACATAAAGGCTTTAAGTAAATTGTCAATAAGTAATTGGCAGTGAATTTCACAAAGTGATGCATTGAATTTTGAACATTAATTTTTGAAGTAGAAAAACTGAAACTGTATTTTCTTGCAAAACGTACTCCAGTAATCTTTTTTTTTTTACAACTTTGAAAGCTATGTAAGCCCATTTCCGCCACTGAATAAAAAATTAAACCAGGTGATTGCAGCTTTTTATCTCACAATTCTGACTTTTTCCGTGATGTAAACTTGCAATTGCATGTTATAAAGTCAGAATTGCGAGATATAGACTCCAAAAAAAAATCAGAATTGTTCGATTCGCAATTACCTTTTTTATTTGTATTCAGCAGCGGAAAGGGAAAACTCATTTTTGTTCTGTGTGTTCCTACTTTTCGTAGATTTGGAACGATTATAAGCTCAGATGGGATCCCAAGGACTTTGGAGGTGTTGAGGTCATCCGTGTGCCGTCCAAGAAAATTTGGAAACCAGACATTGTGCTGTACAACAAGTAAGTTCTCCGTTCTGCTCCTCGCTTCGATATTGACCTCGTCAGTCCTTCACCATCCGTTTCTGTTTCCAAACCGCAGCGCAGTCGGTGATTTCCAGGTGGACGACAAAACGAAAGCTCTACTGCGCTACAACGGAGACGTCACCTGGATCCCACCGGCCATCTTCAAGAGCTCCTGCAAGATCGACGTCACCTTCTTCCCGTTCGACTACCAGAACTGCACCATGAAGTTCGGCTCGTGGACCTACGACAAAGCCAAGATCGACCTGGTGCTCATCGGCTCCACCATCAACCTGAAGGATTTCTGGGAAAGCGGCGAGTGGACGATCATCGACGCTCCCGGATACAAGCACGACATCAAGTACAACTGCTGCGAGGAGATCTACACGGACATCACGTACTCGCTCTACATCCGCCGGCTGCCGCTCTTCTACACCATCAACATGATCATTCCCTGCCTGCTCATCTCCTTCCTCACCGTTCTGGTGTTTTATCTCCCGTCCGACTGCGGAGAGAAGGTGACCTTGTGCATTTCTGTTCTCCTCTCCCTCACTGTTTTCCTCTTGGTCATCACCGAAACCATCCCGTCCACGTCTCTCGTCATCCCTCTGATCGGAGAGTACCTGCTCTTCACCATGATATTTGTGACTCTGTCCATCGTGATCACAGTGTTTGTGCTCAATGTGCATTACCGCACGCCTAAGACGCACACCATGCCCGGCTGGGTTCGGAAAGTGTTCCTCGGTCTGCTCCCTCGGGTCATGTTCATGATTCGGCCTGAGAAAGAGCCGGAGAGGAAGAGCAGATCCTGTGCTCTTCACGCTCCAGGTCTGGTTTCCAGCAAGCAGACGAATGTTTCGCGCCGGGCTCCTCTGCTGCTGTGCTCCTCTGAGCTCACCAACCTGAGCGAGGCCTCGTCTAAGACGCCGCCTGGCTTTCTGTGTCGAGACGGACGATGCCTGGGGAAGCAACAAGGCACTAACGTCTCCAGCGCAGGAGCAGAAGACGGAGGGAGTCCGTGCTCCAGCTCTGAGTCTCTGGACGCTGGGTTTCTGTGCATGTCTCCACAGGTCAGAGACGCCATAGAGAGCGTCAAGTACATCGCCCAAAACATGAGGCTACAGAACGAGGCCAAGGAGGTGAGAGATCTGACATCAAATCAGTCCATAATTCATTGTTATTGTTGACTCGTTTTATTCCTAGGTCTTCAGTATTTAGTGTTAAACAAGCAGGGGATCCTGCAAGGAGAAAAATAAAGCACGTTTCTGCTTCTGGAGTGCTGAACTCTATCAGCTGTCTGTATGAGTCGTCTGTGTGTTCACTTTAACTCTGTAAAGCCTGACTTAGGAAATAATGGAATGGAATATTTTATGAAATGGAACAGTTTATTGGACCTTTAGACAGAATCTAAAAAGTTAGTTTGCGTATGTGCTTTTCGTTGAGTATCATATTTAATCCATCAGGCTTCTATGGCTCATATACAGTGAGAATATGGAGACAGTTTGGTACAGATGCTGATATTTATATGATGAATTTATATTCTGATGCTTGTAATATAAATCAGTGAGATCTTTCTAACAGTACAGCAGATACTGATATAAAATGATCTAAATATCAG
>NW_015505450.1:467728-469790 GCF_001515645.1 Sinocyclocheilus grahami | reverse complement strand
AAAGAGCTTCGACTGGATAAAAAACTCAGGAGATTGTGTGTGAAACAGCAGAGTTTGATCATTTAGAGCCTTAGAAATCTGCATATCAATTATGATCCAGAGTTCATGTCTTGCTCTTCCAACCCTTGTGTTTAAAGGTCCAGGACGACTGGAAGTATGTGGCGATGGTGATTGACCGGATCTTTCTGTGGGTGTTTGTCCTCGTGTGTATTCTGGGTACGGCTGGACTCTTCCTGCAGCCGCTGCTGATGGGCGAGGACATGTGACGACTTCACATCCCAACATTTTCATAGCCAGAACCTAATTTCCAGCAACCTTAACTCAGCATTTTCATGCATTTATATCATGTTTCGGTTAGAGTTGAATTAAAAGGCATTGGTTTACAGGTTGGTTGACTCTGGGACTTTTAAGAGCTCAAACAGAGCAGCTAAAATGAGGATCATCATCGACTTTCAAGAAGATTTCTAAGTACCCACCCGACGGCTTACTGTCCTCCTTTGTCAATTCCTATTTCCATCAAAGTCATGCAACCCGGCTGCATTATATAAGGCTAAAACACATTTAGCCGATGACTGGACCGAATATTTGGCATGTAGATGGAGTATCAGAGAAGAGTATTCAAGTGTTGTCTTAAAGGAGTAGTTCACCAAAAAATGGACATTTATTCACCCTTGAGTTGTTTCTTTTCTTTTTTCATTTTAAAGAATGATCACACAGGTCTTTTATGTGTTTCACAGAAAGCTCCAAAATGACAAAAAAGCACCATAAAAGTAGTATGTACAAACTGCTTTTTTCCCTCAATGATAAACAGGCTATAATTACAGTTGTTCGCTGATAATCTTCCCCTCTAGTCAGCTGTGTAACTCATGAATGAAAGAATCGTACGGTCCATTCAAGTCCTCGTAATGAAAAGAGCTGCGTGAAGATTCTTCAGAAGTTCTGCTTTTGTGTTCCTTCAAATCTGACTGTCTGTAAACTCACACATTCCTTCGTGAGATATGGCTGCTGTTTATTGTCACGTATGATCATTATTTTTTACATTAAAAATGATTTTAATCTATCTAAAAACACTTGTCAGGCATGTTCTTGGGCAAAGTCACAATCTCCTTGTGTGAGTGTTGTATACTTTCAGATAAAAACCACCACCTAGTGGATACTTTGAGCAAGTCCCTGGTGAAAAGACTAGACGATTCTTCAGTAATGGGTCTCTAAAACAGTCAAAGTACTTTTTTCAAACATGTAATGGGTGTCCGCTTCTCTGTACATGTTCACATGTTCTCAATGTATGATGTAAAACCTCGATGCACACTTTCAGCTTTCTGAGGAATCCTCCAAATAAAGAAAGACTGAGGACTATGAAGGTCTTCTGTTCTACTGTCACCAATGTTGGCTGGCTGAAAATGATTTATCTTCAGTTTTGTGAGAATTTCAGTGTCGTAGCTACAAATCTGCCCCGGGCTGTATGCAGTAACGTTTTTATAACACACTAAATTACTGTCATGCACCTGAATCTCCGTTACTGTGAAGTTAACATAGCTTGCATAAAGCAATAAACCAAATCAATTGTTCCTGTCAGTGGCTTCTAGACTTGATATGAAGCAAGCTTAGAGCCAAAAGTGAATGATCATACTGACAACTTATTAGCAACCTATTAATAATAGCAACACTGTTTTGTATTCAATTGCATCTTCATTTGTACTGCACATCCACACCAAGTAGAAAGCTCTTAATCCAAGGCGTTCAAATGTTAGGGTCTTTCTTAAAATCAAGTGATTTTTAGTCGTTGAAACGCAATCAGCAGCGAAAGAGAACTCATTTGGCTATATGCGCACACATGTGCAAACGGTGCTCAGACCGCGGGAGGATTTTCGCCGCTTTATAGGCCTTGAACGCTTAAATACACACACTTGTATGTGTCAAAATGCCCGTCTTTGCCAGTATCTTCATAAACACGTTCATTTCGGTCTTAAGTGAATGCAAACAGATGAAAAAGGAAACACGTGTGTAACAATATAGCGAATACGGGCAGCTCTTAAAGTGACAGCAGTCTAATATTCCTGCT
>NW_015505450.1:464725-467705 GCF_001515645.1 Sinocyclocheilus grahami | reverse complement strand
TTTTGAGAACGAGACTCTAACAGTGCTCTAAAAAGAGCTAAGAATCCGTTTCTTGATGAGCTTTTTGCAGATGATTTGTTACCATATGTAGTGAATACAAAAGATTCATCATGTTATTCATCAGATTTCAAAGGTTTTTTGCAACTGCCAAATGGTGATGTGACTATAAGATGCTAAGCTAATATTTGTTAAACTGTACTAAATAAAACAGCAAATAAATTAATAAACAGCCTTTGTAAACCACACTGCTCTACGTTTTGGGTCACAATGCAAACACAAGCACAAAGGCTCTGTCTCCATACGGATATATAGACATCTGTAATGCGTTTTATATTTATAACACGGCTTTACTTTGAAATATAAGCAGACTGAAGTCTAATAGCAATGTGAGGTGATTTTTAGAGAAGCTTAATGATTGCGTGACTCTTTTTGGCAAACCACTAAAAGTAAACCTTGAGATTTATAGCGAATGCAACAATAAAACTGAAGCTTTTCAGCTCATTTTTTAACATTACATTTTTTTAACCCAAAAGGCAAAGATGACTGAGTTAGTTCAAACAGTTGAGCTAGTATAAACAGATTTCACAATCAATCTAGCTAAAGAAAATGTATTCAACATGTGTCTGTTTTTTTCATAAATGGCCACAAGGTGGCGCTATTTCTACAGCAGTGAACTGTACACACTTATCATCAGTAGGCCTTTGTCTGAAAGCAATAATGAGCTGAATACAATGTGCTTATTGTTATTATTACCCACTTTAACTATCACTACCAAAATACAAAGAAAGAATGATTCATGATCCTTCTAGGAATGTGTCACTATATCAGTGTAGAATTGTGTGTTGACTGCTGTTCAAGTGTTTGTTCTCATTTCTCTGTCTGCACTATTAGTTATTGTACAGTGAGTTAATTATCTCACAGCATTTGGTGTATGGTTTGGCAGCAGCACATTGTAGATTCATCTGAGGTCGCTGTCAGAGTGAATGAGACAAGCATGACTGAAAATACAGATACAACGTAAAGGTAATTTGGCTCATTAAGGCTACATATAATCAATGCAATCTTCATGAAGAAATATATGCGAGAGGTAGAGAAACCCCATCATGTTTCCTCTCACTAAGCAGCACTCTCTAATGTGATAGCACCTATGCACTGCGAGAACTATGATATCAGTGTTGCACAGCTAGGAGAGTGGATCATTAGTTATCTGTTTCTTCAAGAAGAGAGAGCTCTGCTGTGATAACGGGACAGATAAAGGGTATGGGGGAGTACACTGATTGGAGAAAGTGGACAAACCCTCTGCTGTCATAGCGTAGGGTTGCTCAAGCAGCACAGCAGCAGCGACCGTGTGAAGATGATGCAACGAGTCTGCAGTAAATCCCAGAGCCAGAGCCGGGGCAAGTCCTATTATAAATCTGATGTGGCCCCTGCAATCTTTTCACCTCATAAATTAGACTTAAGTTAAGTGGTTCGATATCTGCCCTCTGCTTGCAGACTGTAAAATTGTGTTTAGCAGCTGCAGGATTTTTATTTCATACTGCCCTGAAGAAGCTCATATTGACATTTGCATCAAAACCAAATGATATTTTACAGTGTTTACATTAGGTATGGTTAACCTGACTTAAGCGATCGCAAATAATAAACAAGTAATAATTGAAACAACAAGCTTACATTATTTATTATTCTAGGTTCATATTCATTTCTACATGCATTTGTGTCTTCTGCATTGCATAAATTAACATTGCATAATTAATTATGAACAAGCATCATGTTTATATAACAGTGTATATGGTTATGTAATAACACAATAGTAAATGTATGAATTACCATTAATGCTTTACAGTAAGGTTTCATTTTTAACATTAGTTATTAGTTAACGTCAACTAACGTTGAAAAGTACTTCAAAGCATTGATTAATCTTAGTTGATGTCCATTTCAACATTTACTAATACATTATTAATACAAAATCAGTAGTTGTAACTAACTAACTAACAGTGAACAGCTGTATTAATAAAAATACTGTAATACATGTATTGCTCATTGTTAGTTATTAATGCATTAACTAATGGACCCTTATCGTAAGGTGTTACCAAAAATGCTGTAAAAATTGCTGTTCATTGTTAGTTTATTAAATCTAATCCATTAACTACCCTGCAAAAAGTGGTAACCTGCAATTGTTATCTTAAAGAGCTATTTATCTGATTTTACTCATAAAAATGTTGCTGATATAAATGAATGTATATAGATTGGTTGAGTGATGTTAAATAATATATTTGACAAGTTTAGATATTAGCCTACTGTTTTTTAAGGACAGTACTAAAGCAAAACTCAAGTTTATGATCTGTACTACTTTTAAATGCTACACATCTTAGAGCTTCAGCCAGGTGTATATAAACTATGAGGATATGCGTGTAAAGTAATGTCACGCTACTGTCTGCTCTCAGTCTGTCATCAGTCTGCAGTATAAAACAGTATCTCTGTTGGGCCAAAGTTCAAGGTTCGAGCCTCGCATACTGTCAGAAGTCTTTATTATCCTGGAGTTAAAGTGTGATTGAACTGACTGTCTCTCTGCAGCTGTGTGTGTGTTTGGGTCTCTCTCTACAGACCGGTCAATTTCAGTGCTATTTCCTGTCCTCCGGCCCCTGACCCAAACACATGCACTTCTGTGTATGTTACGCAGCAGCTTAAAAATGTTCCCACAAGCAAACATTCTCTTTCTTGAAGACGTCTTCTCACAAACACTAGTGTAAGGATTAATGATTTGAAGCTTTAGTCTAAAATGTATGCTGCTGCATGCTTAGTGTACTTTGTATCATTTGATATCATTGTCACATAAAATGTCTCAGATCGGAATAGGGATATGTGTGTGTGTGTGTGTGTGAGTGAGAGTGTGTGTGTGTGTGTGTGTGTGTGAGAGTGAGAGAGAGAGAGAGAGAGAGAGTGTGTGTGTGTGTGTGTGTGTGTGTGTGTGAGAATGAGA
>NW_015505450.1:439979-464621 GCF_001515645.1 Sinocyclocheilus grahami | reverse complement strand
AGAGAGTGTGTGTGTGTGTGTGAGAGAGAGAGAGAGAGAGAGACTATCATACCTTATTTGGCCTGGAAAATAAATGTCTAGCACAAAGACAGTCACCTGTCAGGACTTTATATTTTTATTAAATAAAGTTTAGAGCTGAGTGAACAACTACAAGGTATATTTAGCTCAGGAACAAGCAGAGAGAGGGGAAATTGTCTGTCTGATATTATAGACCAGTTGATCAATATTTATATTTCTAGTATATGCTAGTATATTTATATTCATTTTTATATTTCTAATAAAACTAAGTTCTGCAATCTACATGACACCAAGCAGAAAACTTTGAATTGATGCCACACTTATCTATGGATGATCTTACCTTATTCGTTTGCATGCATCAAATGAGATTAAAGAAGAAAAAAAGAGTTTACTATAATAGTAACTCTGTTCCGTGCTATCAGGGTCAATAACTGGAGAATATGGCATTATTGGGGCTTCTGTTCGGCTTGCGGGCTTTTCCATTTGTTGACATCATTAGATAATGATAGGCCTATTTAATATAACTTATTAAGGTGGATGTCCAAATCACCATATTTATCATATTTTAAGAAGCAATATGATATCAAATACCATTTATTGTTACTGTAAAGCCACATTACATTTTTGAGATCTCTTTCAAGTAAAAAGCTTTCATAATCTTTTAATATTTGTATTAAATTTTTTGTATTTTTAAAAAAATTTATTTTCAAAGGGCGTCTGATCTATTATCGAATGGTGAGTGGAAAGAAAGTCTGTAGTGAATTTTAATGAATGATTTTGCAAGTTATTTCAGTTTTATACTCTGTATTTCAGTCATCTTAAAGGTGTAATGCAGGTGTAAAGTCCACAGTCTGCACACTAGATACTAACACCAAACAGGAAATGACTTCAACTGAGGAGGAAGGATGATGAATCTCTGATAAATGCTGCACATCCCACTGTACTTCTTGATCCTCGGGTTTGGTGACGAGGACGATGTACTAAAGCACTGCCTCTAAAGGTTTTTGAGAGGATTTTTTGGGTCAGCTATAAAATAATCTCTGCACGGTGAGCTGCTTTCTCAGTGGACAGCGGATTCTTAACGGAAAAATAAAAAGATGACGTAAAATACATTCATACAGGTTGTGTTGGAGGAGAAATCGATCCTCTGGGCTCCAGGAGAGAGATACAGCCACAATGAAGCCCATTAGGACACACTACGCAACTCAGCATTTTGCCCTGCACCGCTCGGAGTAAAAGCTTTAATGTACACCATTAAGTCATGTTTCGAAGTATTAGCGTGCTTTCTCATCTGCTGTCAGACCTCTGCGATCAGACCATCATCAAGCACACATTTTGTACAGGGTTCGTTTTCTTATTACGCACAGCGGTTTTGATTTATCTGTGCATGCAGGAAATTAATCATTAATTTGTTAATGTTAACAAACACGCTTTATAGCACTTCATGAAAATAAGCAGAGGATGGTAACATATTTTGATATTGGCTGAATCATAATGCACAACAAATGACACGGATGAGTGTACTATACTTGAGACCTTTTTACAAGACATTTGTGTTGCATGTGCGTAATACTATTGAGTATGTAACACATTGGTATTTTGATCTTGGATCTCTTAGCATACTATAAAAATGTCCTAATTGGTAACGAAACAACATTTATTGTTTAACACCATAAAGCTGCTTTGACATGATCAATATTGTATAAAGTGCTACAGAAACCACATGTTCCTTGTAACGGTGCATGACCATTTTTTTATTTACTTGGTAAGTAGCCTTGTATGTAAAATGCGGGATAATGCATAAAATAAAAAACAAACCCAGATGGGTGATAAGGATCTCGTATCAGCCCACCAGGGTTTACTTTGCAGTAACGGCAGGCTGGTTCTGCTTCATTCCTTACAAAACCATGTGTGACAAGCAATACGCATTAAGTGCCAGTACTGCTTTGTAAATGTAGTGGGCTAATAGCGCCATTGCTCAAACTGAGCTATTATAAACTGTATCTGTACAGAATATATCACGGCATTTATTGAAAACATTTAAAGACTTCTCTGTTTAAATGTCAACAGATCTTTCTGCTTCCACATCCTGCGGTCGGTCGCTGACAGAAGAGGAGGCCAGGTGAGCAGAAAGATGGACTTTAATGTACAGTGAACAGCGTAAGAAGACATTAGGATCAATAATGTCAGTTCTGACAAATATCTAAGAGGAGGGAAGAGAGGGTGCAGAAGCCAGAGATGGATGTGCTGTGAAACGATCGATATATATGAGATCTTTCAATGGCATTACCGTATTAGACACAGTTAACACAATAATAATACATAACCTATGAAAAACAAGAGGATGCTGATGACAGAAGCACAAATGTCCGGCTGTTCTTGCTCTGAGAACGCATCTGAATCAGACAGACGGACCACAGCTAATAGACTCCCGTTCTGTGGGCTGCTGCTTTACGCGTGTGTTTAGTAAAGGTTCCTGTAATAGGCTGCCTTAGTAATTATCTCAAGTGATTCAGTCAAAACTCATGAAAAATGGATGGACATGCATATATCTACATCTAAAGGACAAAAATAACATTTCCACAGTTCAGGCTTGTGCTTTACAGGTTCCCAGATTACGCAGACCACTGAATTGTACAGTTAAAAAACTGAAAACCGTTATATTTATTATTATGCTTCAGTGGGGCTGAAATTAGTGTGATTTGGGTGAAAAGTCTAGAATGCTCTAAATGCAAATGTAATCAAATGTTTGCATGTTTTCAGAATGAATTCTCTGACAGATCTAACACAGATATCATCAGTAAGCACTAATTTAAAATTTGTGGGTGTGTATGTGCAAGAAAACAAATCTGTTTACTTCCACCAAAATAGCAAGAAATAGCATCGTAAACATTCAATTGAAGCAGTCCTACAGTGAGCTAATAGCCTTTGGCTTGTGTAAGCATCAGTGAGAGGGTTTTTCTCATGCTGTCAAACACAGGGAAACAGGTGCAGCTTGTTTCTTTGCCTTTTTCACTAACTCTCTCTCTATCTGCCAGATCTCATCTCTACACAGCTGGGATCTGGGATTTATATGTGTACATGTGTGCATGAGAAACACACACACTCTCACACACACACACACACATTCACAGCGTACTTCAGAGTACCAATTTAGTTGCACAGCAGGGTGTTTGCATGAGCTGTAACCATCGAGAAGAGAAAATACTGTTAGCTGCGATGGAGGAGCAAACCTGCAGAAATAAAAAATTGAATAATAATGGAACAATGAGAAAATAACTAATTCCTAAAACAAATGTAATTAATTTTTAATTAAAAATAAATCTTAAATTAATTTTGTGATCTTGTGTCTTTTTCCCTGTGTGTGTGTGTGTGAGTGTGTGTGTGTGTGTGCGCGTGTGTGTCTGTTTCTTGCACGAACTCATAAGGTTGTAAAACCTGTTTCGGTGGCCCGGACATGCAGCCTGTGCTCGATATGTAGTTTTCTAAGTGAAGCATAATGTGAGTGTGTGAGTCTGAGATCAGCTGTGCAGTAGCTATAAGCAGAGCACATGAAGAACTGAAACAAGAAGCGATCTTTATCCGCGCTGCGTCCTCCGACAAACACAGCCGCTGCGCCGAGGCTCCAGACCGAGTCATTACAGAGAGTCGAGTCGCTCGGACGGTTCGTTTCAATTATTCAGTTCTTTAAAAAAAAAAGTGTGTGATTTAATTTTAAATGTACAAACGATTTAGGGGCAGCAATAATGTGCATTCACACGAGTTTCAGAATAAAGGGTTAATGTATGGCATATTTATTAATTCTATGGCTTCAGTTATTTCTATGGATTCCTATTCGTATTTGTTTTATTATGCAAAAATGTTTACTTAAATAGCTTATTAATGTGTCATTGCTTACGTTTATTCATGGGGTGAATTTAGGGACGCTTTTCCACTGAAATGACCCAAATGTCCCAATTATCCTGAATTAACCCCAATGTGTTGTTTAGTGAAATTCTATTACATTTGATGTTGTCACTCGTATTGAGACACTAACTGTGCTTTCTATTTGCTTCTGGAAGTGTGTCAAGGTGGATTATGACTCGACCTCTTTATAGTGTCACTGCTCGGTTCATATGAATCATTACAGAAGACTCGGTTCATTCGGAGCGGCTCGGTCATCGGCTCGCGCGGAGTCGGTTCGGCTCGCGGCGCAGTGAGTGTCGGTGTCGGTGAGAGAGAGAGTCGCTCTTACTGTAAGCACTGAGCGAAGCAGATATTCCTGTGGCGGGAAAGCAGGCTCTCACATCCATGCTGCTGTCGGTTCCGGTAAATGCGCTCGAGGAATGCGGGCTACACGCGCGTCTGGCTGGTGAGTGACACCGACGTTCGCTCTTTCGCTCCAAGCAACTGGTGATTATGCAATTGTTTGTTTGTTTGCGTTGAAATGGCTGCTCGGGGGACAAATGTTCCTGTCCGTAGCTGAAGTGCATGAGTTATAAACTTGCCCTGCTCTGCGTCTGCGTCTGCGCTCCGGTGATATTACGGCTGTTACTGTATCACATGCTGCTAAATCAAGTGCCATATCAGCATACATGCTTTGTGACTTAACATCTTCCAGAATGAAGATATGGCACAGGGCGCGAGACACACATGAGCTAACTATTATATTCAAAACAACAAACAAACAATTGGTTAGAAATGATGTGAGTAATACGCTTTCTACAAATCGTGGAATCTTAAATAAAGTCTTCAGGTCATGCATGTTAAAATGAAATATATCCATTTGGTGATAAGAATCTCAAAAGCATTCATGCATTGACACTCAGCTTGAATGTCTCTTTGGTAAGATGCCAAAACTGTGGGTGGTGTGGCGCCTGATCTTTCATGCATATATATATATATATGTGTTGCAGGTTCAAACCCTGATCCATCATCACTGTAGCCTTGATCAGGGGACAGCAGACGGTTCTTGGCTCTTTGCACATGTGTGAGTGTGTGTGTGTGTGTGTGTGTGTGTGTGTGTGTGTGTGTGTGTGTGTGTGTGGCTGCTAGATTTGAGTCAAGGGTCTTTCATCAGAGACATTCAGCCAAGTCTGTCTCAAAATAAAAGAGGAAGGTTTACTCCATAATTCTTCATCCTGGTACTTCTCGCTTTCGTTTCTGTTGCCTGTGCTTGATTGTGCATGCAGTGTATTCATGTTTTAGCCTTGAGTGTGTGTGGAAATAGACACTGTAACAATGAGATTCTCAGATTCTGCTCACTTATATTGAAACCTTAGTCTGTTATTCTCACAGTTCTCTTCCATTCTCTTTAGCCTTGACTACAGACTAAACACATGCAGAAAAGGAAAACAATCTGATTTTCCTGTAATTCATGGCAAGTATACAGTGGCGCTTCCACAAAGCTGATAAATACCTCTACGGTTACATGAAAACATCGGCTGCTCAAGACAAGCTCTGATTATTAGTTTGTATATTTTTGTGACTTTCAAAGAGCACGGAACAAAACGTGGAACAGTATGATATTTCCTACTAAAGGAAAGGTCTGCTATAGTGCAAAATATGTTGCTTCCTCTAAATGAAGTGTGTTACCCTAAAGTGAGCTAAATCTAACAAAACTTCTTTGATATAAAAAAAAAGGTAAATAATTTAAAATTCCAAAACAGACCCTGTTATTTTCGCGGGTTCCTGTTAGTCTGTAGGCCTACTCATTATAGTGTCTGTGTGTGTGTGTGTGTGTGTGTGTGAGTGTGTGTGTGAGTGTGTGTGTGTGTGAGAGAAACAACAAACAAACAATTGGTTAGAAATGATGTGAGTAATACGCTTTCTACAAATCGTGGAATCTTAAATAAAGTCTTCAGGTCATGCATGTTAAAATGAAATATATCCATTTGGTGATAAGAATCTCAAAAGCATTCATGCATTGACACTCAGCTTTAATGTCTCTTTGGTAAGATGCCAAAACTGTGGGTGGTGTGGCGCCTGATCTTTCATGCATATATATATATATATGTGTTGCAGGTTCAAACCCTGATCCATCATCACTGTAGCCTTGATCAGGGGACAGCAGACGGTTCTTGGCTCTTTGCACATATGAGTCCCTATAATCATTGCTTGCAAATATATATTTATTAAGTTACTTTTTTTGCCATTACATTTTTAAACATCCTAAACTGTTTTGCTTTTTTTCCAGTTACAGTGTTTTATCTGTTTCTAATGAAATTTAAAATACTGAATTCTATCTATTAGTCTATTAACATTTACTATTTGTATATATTTAGAAAATGTCTTCACCCAAATGCATTAAATTTGATTTGATTTAAACTTTCAACTTTGATGTAAGAAGCCCTTATTATCTTGATGTTCTAATGGATATCGGAAATAACAATTGATCAATTTTGGCTGCAATCGGAGTGGAAATAAAGCTTGTCTCTGGAGCATATTTGGGTTAATAATGTAGGTTAATCGTTTTCTCGTAGATCGCAGACCTGCTGATCGTTGACATCATGACGGCGGAGTTCAGTAACCTGACAGCGCTCATGAACAACGTGAGCGAGTTTTCCAACCACACGGCAAGATGCTCGTTAACCAAGACCGGCTTTCAGTTTTACTATCTCCCCATCGTCTACATCATCGTGTTCATCGCAGGCTTTATCGGGAACAGCTTGGCCATATGGATGTTCGTGTGCCACATGAGGCCCTGGAGCAGCATCTCCGTCTACATGTTCAACCTGGCGCTGGCGGATTTTTGTTACGTGCTCTCGCTTCCGTTCCTCATCTTCTACTACTTCAACAAAACAGACTGGATTTTCGGAGACGTCTTATGCAGACTGCAGAGGTTCATCTTCCACGTGAATCTCTACGGAAGCATCCTGTTCCTCACGTGCATCAGCGTGCACAGATACTCCGGCGTCGTGCATCCGCTCAAATCGCTCGGGAGGCTGAAAAAGAAGAACGCCGTTCGCACCGTCGCGCTCGTTTGGTTCATAGTCGTGGTCGGCATCTCTCCCATCCTTTACTACTCGCGAACCGGCCCTAAGAAGGGGTTAACGACGTGCTACGACACCACGACCGAAGACGAGCTGCCTGGATACTTCATCTACAGCATGTGCATGACGGTGTTCGGCTTCTGCATCCCGTTCATCATCATCTTCAGCTGCTACGGCGGCATCGTCAAAGCCCTCATCTGCAACGACATGGACAACGCGCCGCTGAGGAAGAAGTCGATATACCTGGTCATCATCGTGCTCACGGTGTTCGCCGTCTCCTACCTGCCCTTCCACGTCATGAAGAACCTGAACATGCGAGCCAGACTGTACTTCCAGAGCGCGGATATGTGTGCCTTCAACGACCGCGTGTACGCCAGCTACCAGGTGACCCGCGGCCTGGCCAGTCTCAACAGCTGCGTGGATCCTATCCTGTACTTTCTGGCCGGAGACACGTTCAGACGCAGGCTGTCCAGAGCCACCAAAAAGTCCTTAAGGAAGGGAGATCACCCCCTGCAGTCCAAGAGCGAGGAGACGGCGCTGAACAGCCTGCCGGAGTCCGTCCAGAACGGGGACAAGCGGGTCTGAGAGACCGTCCAGACTGATGCTTTATAGATGTAGAGTATTTGAAATCATCGTACTGTACTCTGGTCAGTGTTATACTCGTGTGTAGCTTTTAACGTTTTCGTCTAATGTGATTTTACTGAATGAGCAACCACTAACTGACCGTCTCATGTTTTAAACAGTCACAAACATAACAAGCACTGGCGTTTAGGTGAGGACTGTTGTGTTTTCTGTGAATAGTCAAGATGCACTAGATACTTCCACATCATTAATTCTCTACCTGTTTGCTTAAAGCATCCGAGATGTGTTTGTGAATTGATATTTATTCTGCTGTTACTGATGTGTGACTCAAAAGAATATCAGCCCATGAATTATGAAGGGACTCTTATAGCCATGTTTTAAATAGTCGATAAATACTGTAATGTATTTCACTTTAATGAGATGTAGTATTTAAAGCTAAAACAAATACAGAGGCCTAAATGAAAAGTACATTAATGGCTCTTTATTATCAGGTCTACCAAAAACGTTGGGTTGCAGAAGAATTGTAGTCATGTATTATTTCTCGCCTTTTGTTTAATTAACCTGTTTTTTGAAAATGTGTCGTTTAACAATTAGACGTAACAATACTCGTCAAAGGTTTGGAATAATTGAGATTTTTTCTGCTCACCAAGGCTGCATTTATTTGGTCAAAATTACAGTAGAAACAGTACAATTGTGAAATATTATTGCAATTTAAAATAGCGGTTTCCTATGTGAATATAATGTAAAATGTAATTTATTTCTGTGATGCAAAGCTGTGATTTCAGCAGCATTACTACAGTCTTCAGTGTCAGAAAAATGTTTTAAAATAAATCATAATTACTCCAAACTTTTGCTTGGCTGTGTAAAACGAAACACTGGTGAGCCTATTTAGGCCACAAAACAACTTATATTAATATATATATATATATATATATATATATATATATATAAACAAATAACAGAAATATATATAGCATTAATAAAATGACAAATTATAGCAATGAAGATTATATTTTTTATTGTTGTAGACTAAAAATAAAAACTTAGCTTTTTTATTGTTGTAGCTTGATCATTTAGTTTAAAAACGTTTTACTGGTCATAAAATTGCAATATCATTCAGATAATTGAAGTTGTTTACTGTATGTTGAATGAGGTTTAATGCACTGATTTGGTGAACTGCTTTAAATGACTATCCTTCAGTCTAATCCCACAGAGGTTCCTCTTATTCTACTTTCTCGCTCCATTCCTCTGTCTTTTGTTCTATCTACTGTCCTGTCTTTCTTTAGTTTCTTCACACCCATCTAGTTCAAGCCCATAGATATCAGCCAGCGGCGCCGGAGTCACATTGCACACAGTGCCCCGTTCTTTTCCCCGAGCACCGCGACTCTTTGTCCCTCTCACAGGAAAGAACAAGACAGGAAGAGGAATGAGGGAGGAATAAATAAAGCTGCATTTTCTTTTCCTCCCAGACTTCTCCTAGCCACTCTTTGTGAGGCGAACAAAAGCCGAATGGTTACTGATGCCGGACACGCTTGGCAAACGGCCCGGGAACTTACATCGCAGGCTGGGTTTCTGAGATCTTCTATATTGGACTCTGATTGGATGGGATGTGTTCAGATCTATATGAATGCAAGCTGCTGTTGCTTGGCCGCTGCAAAACTAGGGGCTTTCCAATGACGTTTGAACAGTTCTCTATTCTGTTCAAGAATCTTAACTGAGCAAAACTATCTCAAAAGCCATTTTGGTTTGGTTTCATCCGGACGTCTGGCTTTTGGCATTGCTGTTTCTGTTATGACAGATTGTTGATTCATGCATTCTATTTACTTAGAAGTGTGATGAAATGTTCTCGTGAATTACATTAGTCAAGCATAATCAACATTTGTGCCAGCCGATTACAATGAGCCACCTGTGTCATTAAATTTCTTTGTAAAGGTGTGTGTGTGTGTGTGTGTGTGAGTGCGCGTTTTTGTGACAAATGAGGACATAAATGTGTATAATGACAAAGGTATGACCGGTATTAGAAGGAGAAGGTGACTTTTCAGGACATTACCCCATGTCCCCACTTTTCAAAACGCTTATAAATCACACAGAATGGAGTGTATTGAAAATCTGAAATAGCACAAAGTCTCCTGTGAGGGGTAGGTTTAGGGGTAGGGTTGGTGTAGGGCAATAGAATATACGGTCTGTACAGTATAAAAACCATTACGCCTATGGAGAGTCCCCACTTTTCACAAAAACAAACCTGTGTGTGTGTGTCTCAATGGATTAATACGGCAGTCAGCAAGCGTGCTTCTGCATGCTTCTGTTTGCCGCTGTGCACTTTCACTGTGTTTGAAGGAAGGAAGAGGCCTGACAATGCCATGCAGACTCCGTCAGGCCTGCCGAGGCATGAAAATCAGCGCACTGTGCCAGTCACTCCTCCTCCATGTCCTGTCGCACCATTTAAAGCTGCCCTGTGTGAAGTGCTGAGGAGATGGGTGGAGAATGAGAGAGGAGGGGCGAGGAGAGAGAGCGAGACGCAAGGAACAAAGCTTTACCTTCGTATGAGATGAATGGGCCGTCCAGGAGGGTCAAGGCAATTATTTATTTTCTTATAAGCATTGTGCTGCTGCTTTCGGGCCACAGACTGAATGCTGACTATGAGTTTGATATAGTATTGAAAGTAAGAGGCAATTACCGTTCAGAGAAGAAAACTGAAAAATGGCCTGTTATCTGCCCTGTTATCCAGTCATCAGCTATACTGGAAGAAAAATTCTCATCTGTCAGTCAATATGACCATTTTAGTCCTATTTCTACAGCATTTCTCTAGATCAATAGTTGCTAGGCTATATACATTGTGCTGCACAAAGCAAGATGGCATTTATTTAGAGCCCACCGTCTTGTTAAGAGCTGATGGTTCGTCTGTTCGTCCTCAGAATGAAACACTTTAAGCTCAGTGTAACCGAGTTCTGTTTGGAACTGATAACCATATGCTCTAAAAAAAAAAAAGGGTTAAAAACAGGGCAGCACTGGGTGAATTATGGACAGACCCAGCGGATGGGTTAAATGTTTAGCACACATACATCATGGAGACGCTATTTGACGTCTGCATTACATCTGCAATACATATTTTTTAGAGTGTTTGCTCATCTGCAATACAGCTACAGGACGTTTCCTATCAGATGACAAATAGACGTTTAGAAGATGTCTTGAAGATGCTTATGATTTAGAATGAATGTAAAACTGACATCTTACAGACGTCTGTCAGAGGTGTGTACACAGCAGATGCTTTCCTGATGAAGAGATCTTTAACAGACTATAGGGCCTTTCGCACCGCTTTAGTTCCAGAACTAAGTGTACAGTACTAAAGTACTGGGTTTCTCAGTACCATTTAAAGGGTTGCATTCGCACCGATAGTGTGTGATAAGAAGTGATGTAAGCCGGTCGACAGCGGCGTCATTTGTGCGCGGCGTTCAACAACAGAAACAAAGAAGAACAACATTAACAACAGGAGGATGGAGGACGCTGTGATCGGAGCTGTGTGTTTGTTGTGTCTCGCGGGTTTCACAATAATGGACATGGAAAGTCGACGTATACGTAAAGCGATTGAAAGAACGGAAAGGAGGACTAAGAATCTCCAACGACAACTGACAGTGCTACATTTGCTACAAGTGCCTGCACTTCAGGTCCGTCCATCTATCGCTGTTCTCCATGCTTGCAAAATAAGTTGACACAATGTTTACAGTATGTTTACACGGAGTTTTAAATCATGGCGGGTGAGGGCGTTTTCATACGTGTTTGGCCAATCAATGTCTACTTGCGTCACGATTAGTACCAGTTGTGCTGGTTAGACCCTGCTCCGGAGTAGCAGCTAATTTGGTTCTCGAAAAAGGCAGTCCGGTACTAAAATCGCTCCCAGTTCCGGCGGTGCGAAAACGCCAAAAAGTGGGTAGTTCCACAATTAGTTCTGGTACTATGAAAAGGTTCCCGCGATGCGAAAGGCCCTTATCTAGGAACCTTCTGGGTAGTTTGATTTAACTCAACTTTTGTTTAAAAATTACTATACGGCTGGCTTAAAATGAACCCAAAATAGGTTGTAAATTAAAAACCAGACACATAATTACTAGAGGCATCAGCAATAATCAAAAGGTGAACATTTATCAATAAGCGATTTAAAAATGTTTATTATTTAATTATTAATTAAATGGTCATTTATTGAACATATTAATATATGGGGGTATATAATAATATAGGGTTCATTTTAAGCAAGAAATATAGTGTCACATTTCATTCATTCATTTCGTTCGTTCACACTCACAGCAGATCAATCCACAGTCAGTTCGGTGCAGTATGTGCTTAACACTCTCGCAAATGACCGAAACGTGTGAACTCAGGACCGTTTTTAGTCAGGACTGTGGATAGTGAGTGATGATGCTTTCGAAACCTTTGCAAACCATTTGTTTCGAACCGGTGATTCAGAGCGCGTATCGAACTGCCAACGTCACGTGACTTCATTAAACGAGGCTTCGAAACGATTCGACATTTCAGTGTCTCACCGCTAGAGGGCGATGATCTCTGAACGCACGAACCAGTGTCTATATAGCTAATCTCGGATAAATTTGTAGACATTTAAATAACACATTTGTATAATAAAAAGATAGTATTAAAAATTTTAATTTTCCCGATTTTCAAGGCCCTCCATTAAACAAATAAAACAAGCCCTGTAAATTAATAACGCATTATACAGACACTTCCGATTTAATGGTATTAAATGTGTTGATGAATTGTTGATTGCATGATTGTTGGTAAAAGTGTTTTTATGCATGTTTGAGCTGAGTTGTCATTGCGTTTACACCATTTGGTCCAGCAGGCATCTCCAGCGTGTAATGTTTCGGGCATTTCGAAAAAATAATTTGAATATTTTTTTCGAAGCAATTGGTTCACTTGATTCAAAGTTTTGAAAAGTTTTGTTTCTCCCATCAGTAATTGTTGTGCCCTATCCACTGTATTTTTAACATGTGCGAGACCTCCAGTGTCATTCGCTTCCAGCTATTTTAGCGGCACAAAACAGTCCATTATGCTGCTTGATGTTGCAAACTGTTATTTCTTATATTATTTTAATATATTGTCGTAATTCTAAACACACTGATTTGTAGCACAAATAGCACATTCACAGAAATGGGTCATCCAAATGCTCTCTAGCAAACTTCAGACGGGCCTGGACATGTACTGGCTTAAGCAGGGGGACACGTCTGTCACTGCAGGATTTGAGTCCCTGGCGGTGCAGTGTGTTACTGATGGTAGCCTTTGTTACTTTGGTCCCAGCTCTCTGCAGGTCATTCACTAGGTCCCCCTGTGTGGTTCTGGGATTTTTGCTCACAGTTCTTGTGATCATTTTGACCCCACGGGGTGAGATCTTGCGTGGAGTCCCAGATCGAGGGAGATTATCAGTGGTCTTGTATGTCTTCCATTTTCTAATAATTGCTTCCACAGTTGATTTCTTCACACCAAGCTGCTTACCTATTGCAGATTCAGTCTTCCCAGCCTGGTGCAGGTCTACAATTTTGTTTCTGGTGTCCTTTGACAGCTCTTTGGTCTTGGCCATGGTGGAGTTTGGAGTGTGACTGTTTGAGGTTGTGGACAGGTGTCTTTTATACTGATAACGAGTTCAAACAGATGCCATTAATACAGGTAACGAGTGGAGGACAGAGGAGCCTCTTAAAGAAGAAGTTACAGGTCTGTGAGAGCCAGAAATCTTGCTTGTTTGTAGGTGACCAAATACTTATTTTACCGAGGAATTTACCAATTAATTCTTTAAAAATCCTACAATGTGATTTTCTGGATTTTTTTTCTCATTTTGTCTCTCATAGTTGAGGTATACCTGTGATGAAAATTACAGGCCTCTCTCATCTTTTTAAGTGGGAGAACTTGCACAATTGGTGGCTGACTAAATACTTTTTTCCCCCACTGTAGCTGTTTATTTACACATGTGTTTGTACAGTGAGAAACAACGATTGAGGAGCACAGGGCTCAGTTTCACTTTGATATCATTTGTATGGACAGGTTAAGCTTCTACCCTGGATGACAGACTTGATTTTTAACAGTTAACTTTTGACAGTGTGTTGTCACTTGCAGAGTTTGACCCAAAACTGAGCTAAATAAAATACAATTGATTTTTGTTGTCCCAGTTTTAATTGAACTAGAATCTTCCTTTCTTAGCTACGGTCCTGGGACGTGTTGTTGTGGCACAACTACATTCTCTTTTGTCACTCAACAAGATTTTAGAACCTTTCCAATCTGGGTTTAGATCAGAACATAGTACTGAGACCGCCTTGGTTCGAGTCATGAATGACCTCCTTGTCTCAGCTGACTCAGGTGTCTCATCCGTTTTGGTTTTGTTAGACCTGAGTGCAGCATTTGACACAGTGTGTCTCTCTATATTACTTGATGGACTTAAGAATTGGTTTGGTATTTCTGGCACTGTGCTTGAATGGTTCAGATCCTACCTTACAGATAGATAGTTCTGGGAAACAGCAAATCTGATATTAGCCAGGTCCGATATGGTGTTCCTCAGGGGTCTGTTTTGGGTCCTATACTTTTTAGTATTTATATGCTTCCTCTGGGGCAGATCATTAGGAAACACGGTCTTGGGTATCATTTCTATACCTAGATTTACATCAGCTTAAAGTCTGATGTTACAGTCAGTTCCACAGTCCTTTCTGAATGTTTGCAGGAGATAAAATTATGGATTCATCACAGCTTTTTAAAATTGAATAGCTCTAAAACTGAGGTTCTTCTTACTGGCACACCAGCAGCCATCCATAAATGTAGGAACTTTAATTTGACACTGGACAACAGCTCTGCCATCTTTACAAGCTCGTAACCTGGTGTGAGATTTGATGTTCACTTGACACTGGAGGCTCACATTAAGAGTGTTACAAAATCGGCGTTTCATCATCTCAGAAATATTGCTAGGATTAGGCCTTTCCTTTCTACACCTGATGCAGAAATGCTCATCCACGCATTTATCACTTCAAGAATTGATTTCTGCAATTCACTTTACATCGGTCTACCGGCGAAATCTATTAAACGGTTACAGTACATTCAGAATTCAGCAGCGCATGGTTCTTAATCACACAGCCTCACGTCAGCACATCAGTGGTGTCCTTTGTAATTTGCACTGGCTTCCAGTCCAATGATATATTGAGTTTAAAAACGCTTATTTTAACTTATAAAGCTGTACATGAAAAGGCCCCTTCTTATCTTTGTGATTTAGTTACCCTTTACAGAAAAGCGCATTATAAATAAAATGTATTATTATTATTATTATTATTATTATACATCTCAGTGAACGTAAATGTTTTTCTTCTTCTCCTTCTAAATATTTTCTTGTCAGATAACAATGATAGAATTGTTTGTTTGCTAAATGAAGATACTGTGAGCAGTGATAGTGAGCTGGCGTACTTTACTTATAGTAATGTTTTACAGTGTTTATCAAATAGATGAAGACAGGCTCTCTCCTGTTTGAACCTAACATAAGCTACTGTTTGTGAGTAATACAGCTGTCATGTATTGAGTCAAATCCACATACTGTGTCGGCCTGTGGTTAGTTGCATTAAAATGCATGCATGTAGTTTCTAGTTCACTGACATCAAATCAGCACGCTACTGTTGTGAAGTTACTGGTTGTGCAACTGTGTAGACCTAAAAAAAAGGACAATAAACTGAGAGGTGCCTTAGTTTAGCAATTTCCCGGATTCAAATGGACAACAGCTCTGCCATCTTTACAAGCTCGTAACCTGGTGTGAGATTTGATGTTCACTTGACACTGGAGGCTCACATTAAGAGTGTTACAAAATCGGCGTTTCATCATCTCAGAAATATTGCTAGGATTAGGCCTTTCCTTTCTACACCTGATGCAGAAATGCTCATCCACGCATTTATCACTTCAAGAATTGATTTCTGCAATTCACTTTACATCGGTCTACCGGCGAAATCTATTAAACGGTTACAGTACATTCAGAATTCAGCAGCGCATGGTTCTTAATCACACAGCCTCACGTCAGCACATCAGTGGTGTCCTTTGTAATTTGCACTGGCTTCCAGTCCAATGATATATTGAGTTTAAAAACGCTTATTTTAACTTATAAAGCTGTACATGAAAAGGCCCCTTCTTATCTTTGTGATTTAGTTACCCTTTACAGAAAAGCGCATTATAAATAAAATGTATTATTATTATTATTATTATTATACATCTCAGTGAACGTAAACGTTTTTCTTCTTCTCCTTCTAAATATTTTCTTGTCAGATAACAATGATAGAATTGTTTGTTTGCTAAATGAAGATACTGTGAGCAGTGATAGTGAGCTGGCGTACTTTACTTATAGTAATGTTTTACAGTGTTTATCAAATAGATGAAGACAGGCTCTCTCCTGTTTGAACCTAACATAAGCTACTGTTTGTGAGTAATACAGCTGTCATGTATTGAGTCAAATCCACATACTGTGTCGGCCTGTGGTTAGTTGCATTAAAATGCATGCATGTAGTTTCTAGTTCACTGACATCAAATCAGCACGCTACTGTTGTGAAGTTACTGGTTGTGCAACTGTGTAGACCTAAAAAAAAGGACAATAAACTGAGAGGTGCCTTAGTTTAGCAATTTCCCGGATTCAAACATCCAGCATTTTTGTTACTAATCTTAGCCATTAGACTGCAATCACAGATTTATAAGAAACAGCTGCATTTCACAAGCAGAGCCCAACCCTCAGCTCCTCTGAGAACACTTACATGAATGAGAATAACAATTACTTCACTCAGAGCTGTGTAACGGCAGATATTCACACAGATGCTGTACTTCATTTGAGATACGTTTATATTAAAGAAACTGGCTCTGAATATCTGCATTCTGTGGACATTTAATTATATTTATTGGCAAACAAGACTGGGAAGATGTTCTGAATTGCATATTTCTCTCAGTGTTTCCGCAGTATAGTGTATGTATATTGAATAATGCACGCACTGTATGCATGAAGACTCGGATGACCTACTTCATTTTGTCTAAATGTGCAGTACAGAGCATACAGTGTGTGCAATACTGCATCCCACAATGCAATGCATTCAACATAGCGTTACTACTCTACTGTACACTGTTTACTGCCTACAATTTCCCGGATTCAAACATCCAGCATTTTTGTTACTAATCTTAGCCATTAGACTGCAATCACAGATTTATAAGAAACAGCTGCATTTCACAAGCAGAGCCCAACCCTCAGCTCCTCTGAGAACACTTACATGAATGAGAATAACAATTACTTCACTCAGAGCTGTGTAACAGCAGATATTCACACAGATGCTGTACTTCATTTGAGATACGTTTATATTAAAGAAACTGGCTCTGAATATCTGCATTCTGTGGACATTTAATTATATTTATTGGCAAACAAGACTGGGAAGATGTTCTGAATTGCATATTTCTCTCAGTGTTTCCGCAGTATAGTGTATGTATATTGAATAATGCACGCACTGTATGCATGAAGACTCGGATGACCTACTTTATTTTGTCTAAATGTGCAGTACAGAGCATACAGTGTGTGCAATACTGCATCCCACAATGCAATGCATTCAACATAGCGTTACTACTCTACTGTACACTGTATACTGCCTAAAAAAATTTTAAGGTTAAAAACCTTGATTTCAACTGCAGCTGGACTTACTGAATAGCAAGATTTGACATTTGCACTCAGGCGAAAAGTTTAAAATGTTGAAAAAACACATTTTTCTTCCTATTTTGACGCTTGCATGGATTTATTGCAGGTGAAGTGGATTATATGCAGTAACTAAAAAAATAAAGTTCAACATAAGCCTCTTTCCATCATTTTTAAAAGTATTTTTTTCTATATATTTTGTAAGCATTTTTTTTTCCAGTGACAAAAAAATGTATTAGTTTTGTGGGGGGCTTATTATTATATCAGACTGCCAAAATGTTCATATTTTGACATTTTTACACACATCAAATTTACAATATATAACTATTTCCTCCTTCAAAAAACTGTCCCCACTCACTTGCAATCATTTAAAAATATTATAAAAATATATATTATTTACTATGTTTAAATATACCAACATATAGTGGAATACCAAAATGCAGCATTCCATTTGGAACATCGCCACTGATTACAAATGGGATGTTTCCCAGTGTATTCTTCAATTAGATATGACTTTCTTAAGATTTTTTCAGAGGTCACGTTTTGATATTCTGCCTCAGTACTGAGAGATAATAACTGAAGCTTTTCTTAAGCCTGAGAGCCGAGAGAGATCAGCGCTGCGGTCAAAGTCAGCAGCCGTGACATTTAGCCCTGCTTCTCTGTAGAGTATGAAGTGGATCTGCTACCTGATGGATGCAGAGATGAGCGGCTCATGAAAAGCCCATCGGCGGTGCCAGACAGAGATGTGACGAGGCAATCTGAGGCGAGGATTAAGAAAGCAGGACGGCAGTGACCAGCCATGCAGACAGATGAATGACAGACACAGACAGAGGTTACACAGGGTAAAGAAATTAACTGCATCTCTTTAGGGTGGCAGATAAAAGTAAGTGTGTGTGTGTGTGTGTGTACCTGGTATTTATCACGTTATGGGGACCAAATGTCCCCACAAGGATAGTAATACTAGTAAATTTTGACCTTGTGGGGACATTTTTGAGGTCCCCATGAGGAAACAAGCTTATAAATCATACAGAGTGAGTTTTTTTGAGAAAGTAAAAATGCAGAAAGTCTCCTGTGAGGGGAAGGTTTAGGGGTAGGGTTGGTGTCGGGCAATAGAATATACAGTTTGTACAGTATAAAACCCATTACGCCTATGGAGAGTCCCCATAAAACATGGAAACACATGATTTGGGTGTGTGTGTGTGTGAGTGAGTGAGTTGTGTGTGTGTGTGTGAGTGTGTGAGTGTGTGAGTGAGAGAGAGAGAGAGAGTTACAGAGAGAACAGAGCGGATGGGGAAGGTATCGTTCAGACACAAACCGCTGACATCACCAGGCATTATCAAACGCAGACAGAGAGAAAATGACAGAGACGGACCGATAGAGAGGGAGATGTGTAATGATAATGAGGCCAGATTTTTATAACCACAAACTGCTGTCAGGGAGAAATGAATTAATTGTACTGTGATTAAATGTATTCTACAATATAAAATGCCCAAGCACATCCTTAATTAACACAAAGTATGTTTTTGGCAAGAAATAGTGCAGCTGGACACAGAATCTCTGCCAAGATCAATTCAGCCGTTCTCATTCAGTGACACAACTAGAACAAAGAGCTGGACGCTCCTTATAAATCCACTGTGAGCTTTATACAGACACTATTGGCTATATATGTGTGTGTGTGTGTGTGTGTTCTATATATTCTGTTAAACAGAGTAGCTGAGCTTGATCCGTTACTTTTGCAGCATTCAAGGACTATTCATTGATATTTGCCACTGTGACCTTTATATTTTCAACATTTTCTTCTCTAAAGAGCCTAAAAGGAAAGCTGTAATATGCCAGAACACTTCAAAATGATATAGTTATTAAATTCAGATTTTTATGTCACATACATAACCATACATAGTACAGTAGGACATGCAGTGAAATGCTTTTTTACAACCACTCTGTTACAAAAATAAAACAAATTAAGGGTATAAATTAGAAAAGAAAAGGGTAACTAGAATAAACTAGAACGTACAGGAAAAAAATCTAGCAAAGTTTATCAGATTTTCATTTTTTTTTTAAGAAAATAAAAAAAGGTAATTGCAACTTTTTTATTTGAGTTTAAATCTTGCAATTCTGAGTTTTTTTCTCACAATTATGAGTTTACATCGTGCAATTCTAACTTTAAAAAAGACAGAATTGTGAGATAAAAAGTTGCAATTACCTTTTTTATTCAGTGAGTAAACGGGCTTTCATACAAACTATCATTTCTAAAAAACTACTGTCAGGATTTACTAAAGAGACGCAGTGAAACATTAGCGATGAAAAGTAGACAGTTATGTTTGCGGCTGATCTTGTTGCATATGCATTTGTAGGAGTTTCCAGATGCAACCCAGAGCATAAATCAGTGATGCAAGGTGATTTACTAAGGTTTGCTCCAGTCAGTTTACTGGTGTTCCTGCCATTATTTACCACCCCAAAAATCATGTCTTAACCTAGTTTGCGCTTGACAAGTCTGTGATAGTTGCTAATTTGTGCTTCTCTTGGTAGATGTTGTTGATCATTATGTAAATGACATGCATCTCTTCTATTCTTCATCTGCACACTTTATTTTAAGGTCCAATTCTCACTATGAACAGTTAATAAACTGTGAATTCTGCCTCAATAAACTCCTAGTGGGCTGCTTATGAATAGTAAGGTAGTTGTTAGTTTCAGTATGGGTTTGAATAAGGGATCTAAAATATGCTCATGCAGAATAAGGCATTAATACATGCTTTATAACAGCCAATATGCTAGTAATATGCATGCTAACAAAGCAACTACTTAATAGTGAGAATTGGTCCTTAAAATAAAGTGTTACCAATAACTCACCACTATAGAAGTTTCCCCGTCCATGCCGACTTCTGCTTTTGAGATCCTCAGAAATGTGAAAGTGTCTGGAATGATACCAAAGGTCAGACGGCAGAGTTTGGGCATGTGCATGAAGACGGGAACAAAATGATGCTGTTCAAAGAGTTTTCAGAGGCAAATCTTTCCTGCAAGCATCCAGGTGCACAAGAGCTATTTATTTCTTTGAATAAACTTGAAACTTGCCTTTTAACCTGACTTATGTGATCTAGTAACAACATGTGAATGTGTAATGGGGAATGAGGATGAGATATTAAAGAAAACACTACATAACCCGAAAACAGAGCATGAGTCCCTCAGTTTCAAGACTCTAAGCTATAGATAATTGAATCAAGTTTCAGTTTTGGCCTCGAGCTTTCACACAATATTATTTCCTTTAGGGTTCTCTAGTCTCTCGTCTGTCTGAGTCAATGCGCACGCGCTCTCACACACGGTTTGGCAGAGCGAATGAAACCCAAGTGCCCTCCATTAGCTAGATGAGAGCGTTTGGGGAGAGAAGAGCAGCAGCTGCTGAACACATTTCCCTGTTTAAAACACTTGCTGCCCTCTTCCTCTTTCTGTTTTGTTTAGTTTCTATCAAAACTTCCCGCTCCACTGACCGGATCTGAAGCTCATCTGATTAAAGGGTACAACGCACTGGATAGCTGGCCAATCACAGCACACCTCGCTTTTCAGACCGATGAGCTTTGTAAAAGTCGACGCGTTTCAAAAAGGCGGGGCATAGAGGAGAAACAATAATGTACAGTATGTGGAAAATAATGTGTTTTTTTTACCTTAAACTGCATAAACACATATAATTTCACCAAATACACAAAATAATGTTCTTTTTAGCAGCATCACATGACCCCTTTAAATGAGCCAGGTAGACACGTCTTTCTGTCGCTGCTGTTTTAATGCCACTGCATCATCCGCACCGCAGCGTTTTGCCCTCTAACCTTTAGGAACTCTTCCCCATTTGCCTACAAATCCCTAATGGATATTTTATCTCTTTAATGAAAGACTCTTTGCTTGAACTGGCAGAGCAATTCCCATCATCCGCAGGATTTCTGAATGAACGTTCACTCTAATAAAGGTTCCTTACAGGCATCTGTGGTTCCATGATGAGCCTTTAACATCCGTGGAATCTTTCCATTTGCACAAAAGGGGCTTTAGATCATTACAATGTTCTTCAGACTAAGAGAAGTGGTTCTTCGAAGAAATTAAGTTCTTTGGGGAACCAAAAAAGGTTATTCTATGGCATCACTGAGAAAACCCCTTTTGGAACCTTTATTTTTAAGAGTGTAGAAGCTCTCCGTTGCACAAAACGTTCTTTAAAGTTTCCGAAAGGGGATTTTTACAGTGATGACATAGAAGAACCATTTCGTGTTGAGGGAATGCATTACAAGTAACGCAAGTTAGATTATTAGTAACAAACATAAAGTAATGCATTACTTCTTAATTTACAAAAAATAATCTGAGTTACTTTTTCAAATAAGTATCGCCAGTTACTTTGTTTGCAAAGTAAGCAAAGTGAGCCCAGATGAGAAAAAGTAATGCAAAAGTAATGTAATGCATTCTGAAGCACCTTCTTTTGGATGCGGCGGCTTTCTATCCGTAACCGAAAAATGGTTTTTCTATGGCATTCCTGCAAAAAACACGTTTTGGAAACTTTATATTTAAAAAGTGCAGTGTAAAGAACATTTTAATAATCTAAGAACCATTTTTTTCCACTATTAAATAACCTTTAGTGCAATTGAAAGGTTTCATGGATGTTAAAGGTTCTTCATGGAATCAATGACAATAAAAAAAAACTTAACGTTTAAGTGTGAAAACGGTTCTTTGAAAAATTGTTATTTTAAGAACTGTTCCATAAAAGGTTCTTTGGGGAACCAAAAGTGCTTTTTAAATGGCAAAAACTCCCCTATATCTCTACACAGACCTACAGAATCATGTTGTTTATAATTAGATGCAGTTGCAAAAGGGCAGAATCAAGAGATGTTGTATGATTTCTCATGTAGGGTTCAGTTTGACACTTTTTGTTTTTTCAGGGTGAGTTTGTTCTCAACGCTGTTTTTGTAAAGACTTGATTGTGACAACTAGCCCCGGTCTGCACTATCTGCAACATAATAATAGTCTAATCATAGTCTTCATGAGCTTTTTTCAATCTGGGCTGTAAAAAAGGGCAAATTCTGCCTGTCAAAACTCATTAGGAAAAAGAGAGAAAACACCCTTGAAACTTGGCAGAGATCTGTGTATAATGGACCGGAGGCTGATATGATTCTGGCCACTTTCTTCACTTTTCTCTCACTGTCAGCAGCAACGCACTGACATGACATTTACAACTTTCACAAACACGTCAACAAGTAGAAACAGGTAGAGCAACTGAGATCTTTCAAAGGAAAGCATGCTGGAAATTCACCAACTGGTTTATGAAACGATCTTCTGTGGAAAAACTAAAGCTGGTGTTGCATTGGTAAATCAGAGATACAAAGGAATATGAAAGTAAATCAGTATGTTTTATGACTGTAAACGCGCTGGTGAATCTCTGGAACGTGCAGTAAGTCGATACGGCTGAATTTCTGGCTTAAATTAGACTCTATGACTTTGTGTTGGAGTGATTCACGCCACTGTGTAATCAAACACTGAGCTTAGATTAGAGCGTCTGTCTCTCATAAAGCCTGTGTGTCTGCTGTGCTCCATACAGTTACTCTCATTTATACACAATCATCTTTCACTAACTGAAGAAAACTTTCCATTGACTTCCATTGTGTTTAAAAAAGCATGTCAATTTAGGGTGCGTTTCACATCAGGAAAAAAGTGTAAAAACAACATGCTTTCTCAATAAAACAACCAAGCTTCATCATTAAACACCATTTCAATCTTACAAAGAAAAAGATCATGTCCTGGTGAGTTTGTCAATTGCGGACACACTGTTGACAGGTAACATCGCTGACAGTTTCAGAATTTTGACTCATAATTTCAACAGCAGGCCTTGTCTGGTCAACCAAATGTTTTGTTTTTTTCTCAAAAAATGTATTTGTTCCCCAAATGTTTTCCTTTCTCAAATTTAATATTTATTTGAATTGAAAATCATATAAACATATAAAAACTGAAATACTGCAAAGCATAACAATGTACCCAATATAGTTGACGGGCAATTCATATACTCCTTGATAATCGCTCATTGGAGAATCAGTTTTTATTTTTATACTTTCCATCTTGTTTTTATTTTTTGTTAAAGTTTTAGCAATTTTGTTGTGTGTTTTTGTCATCTGTAGCTGTTTTTTTTGTTTTTTTTTTAATGTCCATACAGTTTTTTTTCTGTTTTAGTTTTAAAAAACTTATACAGTTAAACTAGATTAAAATGAAAAAGTCAATTGTTTTTTAAAGTAATTGTTGTCTATCTATTTTTCTAATGTAAAAATAAATGTAGTATGAATAATCTTGACTTTAACATTTTTATTTATTATTTTGAACTCAAGACTCATCAGTTTACAAAGCAGACATTGCAAGCACTATTTTAAGGGACGTGAAGGCAATTTCAAGTGAAAAACAAAAGTGTGCACAAAATACATGTGTGAGATTATAGCATGTGTTCTCTTAGTGGATAAAATATGACATTTCTATGGAAAATTGTTAGGAAAAAAAATACAATGGACGTACCCTAAATGATAGAATGGCCCACATACTGAGCTAATGATCTATCCCTGAAACTAAGCCTCATTTCATATCATTAGTATGATTAATTTACAGTGAGGCATGTTTTCCTCATTCTGAGTTTGTGTGCTTAAGCAGAATGTGAATCTCAATGTGAAAGCAGAAGAAAACTTTGAGAGGATGAACCATGTGATGAAATCAGATTTCTCCAGAAATCTCTGTCATGACTGAAAAACACGTGACCAGACTGCTTGACATAAACATGCCATTTCTATCTTTTCATTTCATGTTCTTAATCTCTATCTATTTTGTTGCTTTGCAGCCTGAAAAGAAGACGGACACAGTTTTTGTTTTATCCAGCTGTATTTACTCAGTGCAACTTATATCATCCAAGTGAAAGATAAAACACCAACATGTCAGAAAAAAATAAAAACCAGAATCACTGAGTTGGAAAAAGGATCAGCTCTCATAAAGATGACTTAAACTCAATCAGGTGCAGTTCATCAGCTTCTCAATGGCACACAAAGCCTGTGATCAGCTCATTGTGATCAGCTCAGCATGAGAAGAGCTTTCCTGGAGGATTTCAGTCCTTGGTAGAGCAACTGAAGCAAACAATCAGCTCTGGGTGGCAAAGCACTGTCACACACACACACACACACACACACACACACACACACAATATAAAGTATAAAACAAGGAGAATTAATAAACGAACTGGTCTGTTTTCTCTCATCAGTAATATTTCACATCCAGAGCCGCTTCGTCTGTAATGCTGCCCTCTAGTGATGAACTAGTGACACCACCACACACACACACACACACACACTCACACTCACACACACACACACACACACACACACACACACA
>NW_015505450.1:437241-439553 GCF_001515645.1 Sinocyclocheilus grahami | reverse complement strand
CAACAACCCCACCACCCCCGCCCCCCCCCCATACATTCATTCTTTCATTATTTGCAGATATACTAGTGATCTATTTATTACAGACGTGAATAATTTACAATAAAATAACAACTTTAGTTATTCAATCTTCTTGCTTTTATACTACAGTAATCATACCCTGTTCGTCCCTCAGAGATCTGCCTCGTCTCAGCTCTGATAATAAAAAGGGCTTCAGATTCTTCTGAAAAATTTGCCGTGTTGGTAAAGGGGTTGCCGTTCACAGCAAATACATTTAGTCTGATAATGTGAGGGTCACTTCGATGCTCCGGAGTGTAATCCCAGGCAATGACATCTCCAAAGTTTTCTCGAAAGGTTTCAGTTAAACATGCACCTAAACATTGAAACCAGGAATACAACTTCAGTACCAACACACACACACCCCCCCCCACCCACACACACACACACACACACACACAGAGACACACACACACACACACACACACACACAGTATAAAGTATAAAACAAGGAGAATTAATAAATGAACTGGTCTGTTTTCTCTCATCAGTAATATTTCACATCCAGAGCCGCTTCGTCTGTAATGCTGCCCTCTAGTGATGAACTAGTGACACCACCACACACACACAGTCGAAGACTGGTGTTTTTAAAGTAATATCTGTACTATTTGTCATCTTAGTGATTATAGTGCTTTTTGACAGGACTCATCTCTAAGCTCATTAACTGTTATGTGTGCATGTAAAATTAATGTCACGCAATATAATCACTTAATAATGCATTATCAAGTGTCTGCTTCACCACTAGATGGATCCACTGCTCCAGCAATCACTGAGACAAATACAGTCTTACATTCCCTATATTAATAATAATCTCTCAGGAGACTAGTTGTCATGCTTTTTTTCTAATTTCGAAAGCTAATTTCTGTAATTATACCTTATACCTCAAAGTCAATATTGGGGCATGTTGTCACAACAGAACCTGCCATTAAACAGCTTATTATGCCTTGTGAAGAAGAAGTGTGCTTAATTGTATTGGATGTGCACTTGTAGCGTACTTCAAATCTTAAAAGTACATTTTTATAAGTAAATGTACTTGCAGATAATATACTATTAATGAAGTAAAAGGCCACTTAAGTGACTTAAAGAGAGACAGTTTCATGACTGTTTCTTAACTCACTCAAGCAGACTTAAGTGAACTTTCTAATAATGACAAAATAAACTTTAAGGTACATTTTAAATCATTGTTTGAATATTTTGTCGTGTTTTAAATAAATACACTTATTTGCACATGGAAAGTACTTGATTATCATTTTAACTGTAGTGTGCTATTCAATATTATTTGAAGTTAATATATTTTAAATGTGTTAAATTACAGTGTCTACAAATGTGTAATTACAGTTTATCAAAAGAAATTACATTAAAGTATATTTTAGTTGATCATTGTCTGTTCGTTCAGCAGTAACTTTAACCATATTTAAATGACAATAGACGTAATTATGAAATTACATATAAAGATGTACTGAAGCTACTTAAGTGCGTGAAAAACACTCTAAAGTTCAGCTAATTGCACTTAATATAAATTTTAACACATTTTCACTTAATTGTAAATAACATACAATTAAGTGTTTGAAAACTTAAAATATTCTTTTAAAGTATTTTATTTCTGTAATAAGTGCTCTATTTTCCCACGATATTTAAGCAGTTAAACATTTATGAGGCACAAAATGATTCAACAGCAACAATGTCAAAAGTTCTGGCCACCATATATTGTAATTATTAAACTGCATAAATAAAAATTAGAACTGCAAGTAGATTTGTCTTCTTAAATAATCCAGTTAATTTCCTGTGCCTTTCCAAAGTATCTGTGATGCCTGATTCTGCCTCATTCATGTGATTTCATACAAAAAAAAATTTTCCTGTAACAAAATATTAAATGAAAGTTTCATCTGCAGAAGCATTTGCTGAGTTTCCCTTAAAACAGAGATGAATTTCAGATATTGCTTGAAGAACAGTTAGTTGCGACTTTTATTCAAATGAATATGTTTGATGCTGCTCTTTCACAGTAGGGTTAGAATATCTGAAAGCGTTTGTGGGAACAAACCCTGACTCCTCCTATCAGAGCCAAGAGAATGATTCAAAAGCAGGCAGGAAATCTATAGCGGCTCACAGCACAATACACGTAATTAATTAGTGAGACTCATCCAGTGCTTTCATTTCCATTCAGGCCAAACAGAGGGCAGAGGCACTGTACTGCAGTTTAACCCTCACCTGACCGGACGAGCAGCACTGACAGCCATCCAGAACAACACACACACACA
>NW_015505450.1:417657-431045 GCF_001515645.1 Sinocyclocheilus grahami | reverse complement strand
CACACACACACACACACACACACAGTATAAAGTATAAAACAAGGAGAATTAATAAATGAACTGGTCTGTTTTCTCTCATCAGTAATATTTCACATCCAGAGCCGCTTCGTCTGTAATGCTGCCCTCTAGTGATGAACTAGTGACACCACCACGTATGACACGTCGAAGACTGGTGTTTTTAAAGTAATATCTGTACTATTTGTCATCTTAGTGATTATAGTGCTTTTTGACAGGACTCATCTCTAAGCTCATTAACTGTTATGTGTGCATGTAAAATTAATGTCACGCAATATAATCACTTAATAATGCATTATCAAGTGTCTGCTTCACCACTAGATGGATCCACTGCTCCAGCAATCACTGAGACAAATACAGTCTTACATTCCCCATATTAATAATAATCTCTCAGGAGACTAGTTGTCATGCTTTTTTTCTAATTTCGAAAGCTAATTTCTGTAATTATACCTTATACCTCAAAGTCAATATTGGGGCATGTTGTCACAACAGAACCTGCCATTAAACAGCTTATTATGCCTTGTGAAGAAGAAGTGTGCTTAATTGTATTGGATGTGCACTTGTAGCGTACTTCAAATCTTAAAAGTACATTTTTATAAGTAAATGTACTTGCAGATAATATACTATTAATGAAGTAAAAGGCCACTTAAGTGACTTAAAGAGAGACAGTTTCATGACTGTTTCTTAACTCACTCAAGCAGACTTAAGTGAACTTTCTAATAATGACAAAATAAACTTTAAGGTACATTTTAAATCATTGTTTGAATATTTTGTCGTGTTTTAAATAAATACACTTATTTGCACATGGAAAGTACTTGATTATCATTTTAACTGTAGTGTGCTATTCAATATTATTTGAAGTTAATATATTTTAAATGTGTTAAATTACAGTGTCTACAAATGTGTAATTACAGTTTATCAAAAGAAATTACATTAAAGTATATTTTAGTTGATCATTGTCTGTTCGTTCAGCAGTAACTTTAACCATATTTAAATGACAATAGACGTAATTATGAAATTACATATAAAGATGTACTGAAGCTACTTAAGTGCGTGAAAAACACTCTAAAGTTCAGCTAATTGCACTTAATATAAATTTTAACACATTTTCACTTAATTGTAAATAACATACAATTAAGTGTTTGAAAACTTAAAATATTCTTTTAAAGTATTTTATTTCTGTAATAAGTGCTCTATTTTCCCACGATATTTAAGCAGTTAAACATTTATGAGGCACAAAATGATTCAACAGCAACAATGTCAAAAGTTCTGGCCACCATATATTGTAATTATTAAACTGCATAAATAAAAATTAGAACTGCAAGTAGATTTGTCTTCTTAAACAATCCAGTTAATTTCCTGTGCCTTTCCAAAGTATCTGTGATGCCTGATTCTGCCTCATTCATGTGATTTCATACAAAAAAAAATTTTCCTGTAACAAAATATTAAATGAAAGTTTCATCTGCAACACACACACACACACACACACACACACACATACACACATACACACTCACACTATCACACACACACACACACACATACACACTCACACTATCACACACACACACACTCATACTATCACACACACACTCACACACACACTCACACACTCACACACACACACACACACACACATACACACTCACTCACACACTCACACACTCATACTATCACACACATACACACACACACTCTCACTCACACACACTCACACACTCACACACACACACACACACACAGGGTTGATCATGTTATGTAAATGGCCGGTCTCGGAGTTCTGCGTGTGCAGACAAGCTGTAATTCCAGTTTAAAGGATCTGATGTGGATTCACTGTCAGCCGCTGAAACTCATGAGAAACTCAGATTACAGTACGCTTAAAAAATGCTATTTCCATCTTTTTATCTACTGTTTCTTTGTAGTTTATCTTTATCTAACATTTTATCTACTGTTTCTTTGTAATTATTTGTGAAATTTACTTGAAAATTCTGACTGAAAAGTGCTTCAAAGTCACATGTTTTTCAGTGTGTTTGTCTGCTGTCAAGACTTGTTTTAACAAGTTTATGTCGTTACATCTTATCATTTATTTTTACAATCCCTACAAAAAAGACATGATATAATTCAAACAAACAAACATAAACAAACAGGGTAGTTAACTAAAACTGAAACTAAAATTAAAACCATTAAAAATAACATTTTCCTTACTTGAAATATAATAAACATTAACTGTCATAAAACTCTTTTTTATTCCAGCTAGTTTCCAAGGCAACATTTCTCATTTTAATTTAGTTTAACTTGGTGTAGCAAAATGACAAACTGAAACTATCTAGACATATATGCTATACTACAAATGACAAAAACAAAATAAAACAAAGAAATAATCACATCATATTCTTTTAATGACAATGATATAACAATATGGCCTGTGTTTTAAGGCTGTGCATGTGCTGAATGGCACGATGTCTTTAATGAGAGTGATTAAGTGTGTTGTTTGAAGCTGAGACGAGCCGCTGATCAATCCACGAGTGTAGTGTGACGATCAGTGGAAACAAAGACTGGCGCTGATGAGCTGTGATAAAAGCTGAAGCCTGAAGAGTGTAGAAGTGAGCCGCATGCATGTCTGTACAGTCATGTTAGTGTTAGGTGGCGCAGACCAGTGGAGTGCAGGATGATAATTAATACAGTCTTTCCATCAGATCGATTGCTAACGCTCCAGCCGCATCAAACAACACAGAGAGAGTCAAACACATCATCACGTGATGAGCAACAAGTCCTTCTGAATGTGCTTGCACGGCCTCAAGTGTGCTTCTGAAAGCATTCCTCCGAATGTCCACGGACACCGAACATCACAGCTTTTGGAAACACAAGAGACTTTTCAAATGCATACCTGTCGTTTTGATCTTGTTTCACCTGATTTTGTCCAAAGGCCACACTGGACCCCATTGACTTTCATTGTTTAGACAGAAGAGTGAGTACATGACAGTAGTCCACTACTGAATACAAAACACATGATGAAAATCATACTTAGTAGCTTAATCGAGTACATTACACATTCTAAGTAATATAGGGTTGAATTCAGGTAAATTGGGACACTTTTCAGCTTTCAGATGACTGGGAAAAAACGAATAAACATCCCAGTTAAGCTGAATTCATCTTATCGATTCAGTCGAATTACTTTTGGTTTATTTTAATCATTACATTACGCCGGGATTTCTCAAACTAAGGTTTGTGAAGGAACTGCAGGGGTTCATAAATTGAAAAGCAAATGATTAATTAAATCTTAAAAATGTGAAATTAAAAGAAATGAATCATTTAAAAAAAATAATAAAATATTTTTTAAATAATATTTTAAAAATGAATTATTAAAATAATTTTAAACACATTTAAAAAAATAAAAATAAAAGCTTATATATTTTATTTGTTTATGCTGTGTGGTTGCTCTTTTTTTATTCAAAAAGTTAACAAATTAAAAGATTTAAATAAAGAATACGAATTCGGGAGGATCAATGAATTACTGCCATTTTTTGAATATTAAGTCATCACATAATCTATAAAAAAAGTAACTGTAGTCTGAGTATTTTAGAACGTAATGTAATCTAATTACAAATATGTAATTTTTGGTATCGGATTACGTAATAAAGGATTACATGTAATCAGCTCCTACGCTGTACATGAGGACACGGTGGTTATGTTGGTGCCAGGAACGGTTTTATCCTTCCGTCAGGGATCACTCTTACAGGCTCCAGCATCATCAGACTGTCACATGGCTGGGAATATCCCAGTTTAACACATGTTCAGCCAGCGTGTCAGAACAAATCCTCCCAGTCTGTGGAGAACAGAAGCGGAGACGCTGGTTCTGCTCTTACACTTCGGAAACCTTATCTTTGTTTTGCAATCCTGGTACAGAGTTCCATTACACGCATTACTGGATATAATAGAGTCATAAACCTGGCGGATGCATGGAGCTTCCTCTGGGGCTTTCGTTTATGAGTAATTGAGATGAACTTTATTTGAAGAGACTTCCGGGTTGAGCTCTACAACATAAACACACACTGCGACATCTGGATTTCGACGCTTTAGTTTTGAGATTTCTATGTCATTAACAAAACCCTTCAAATCATTTTAAACACTGACCATATTTGGTTAAAACCCCTAAACCTGTCTATAGAGGATCAGATCAGATCTGAACACAGGGCCAGCAGGTGACCATAACTCTCATGATATCTTATCCACACGGTTGTGAAACTCTCCGCAGGAATGATATAACATGAGATGAGTTTACAGTAAACCTGAGATGTTTTCTGGTCAGAGTCCAGCGGGACTCATTGAGTTGAGACCAAGCAGCAACTTCTGCTCTCTCAGAGAAACCAACACGGAAGTGACTTAAACTGTAATTCATCGACTGGCCGCTAGAGGCGGGCTGCAATAGTGAGTCAGTCCCATAGACTCCTCATGTTAAAATACCCAACTTTACAGCAGAAAAAAACATGTTTGCAGTCTGGTACAAACAGTGGTTTTGGTCTATATAGCTAATGTTGCCCTTCATGACAACTGTGAGAGATGTGATTTTTTTATAACTCATCCGTTTAAATGATATTAAGCCTTAAAGTTCTGCATAATTAAGGGCGTGGCCACTTGAGTGACAGGTGGATTGCCGCTGCTGTCACCGGTGTCGAGCTAGGTGGGCGTGGCTTCAGCAACCAGCTCCCGCCTCTTTGCCCATTTTCGATTATCTGGGAGTGACGCGCTGCCAAGATGGCGACGGCCGGCTCCGCCCACTTTGAGCTTCAAAAACTCTCTTCGGAAACCTACAGGTGACGTCACAGACACTACGTCCATGTTTTATACAGTCACTGGTTGTGACACATTTTATCAGCTGAGTGTGGCGCACTCTAAAAACACTGTTAAAGGGACAGTGCCCCCACAGATCTGTCATCATTTGCTTTGAATGAATGAACTTCTTTCACAAAACACAAAATGAGTTACTATATATATACTGTGTATATATATATATATATATAAGATGAATTGTGACTTATAATGTCAGGGTTCAAGTTCATGTAAAATCACCCTAGAAGTTGAATCAAAGTAGTCCACATGACTCATGCACTATTTTCCAGGTTTTCTGAAGTAATGCCATAACTTACTTTTTTAAGCATAATTGTTGTTGCTACCTATGGAAGCTTGTTTCTGCCACGGGATTAAAGTCAGAAAAAAAGTCAGAATTGTGAGATTAAAACAATTACATGATTACTTTTATTATTTTGTATTTCCTGCTGGAAACTGGCTTCCGTAGCTATTGATCTTCAGTCATGGTCATGGCGTGGAAAGACCACCCAGCTCAGCTTGCTGTGTCCTGCAGAGGGAGGGCCTCCGCCGATCTGAACAATGGCGCTGTTCTTGTCTTCAGCAGAGCTGCTTTAAAGCTGAAACTGGATTTTTTGACAACTGGTGCATTGGGCAACATTATTTCCCGTGTGTTAATGTGAAGCTGTGTTGTTTGAATAAATGCGAGTCGACAGTAACACAAACAGCTCGGTGTGACTGCGCCTTTAAGAGACGCGCCGCTGGTGACGCGCCGCGGCCGGTGGGCAGGAGGAGTGCGTCTGCGCGATAGAGAGGCGCGTTGATCGCTCCCGGAGCGCAGACACGGCACACGGTCGGCGGAACGCGCTTCTAATGCTGGGCCATCCTCACCGCACAACACTCACCGAACGGAGCAGCGGCCGCGCCCGATCCCGGAGACCGGCGGAATAACGGCGGACTGAAGACAGCAGGGCGGCTCGACACGGGTGCACGGAGAGAGCGAGAGAGAGAGAGAGAGACACTGCCCAAGCGCTCACAGCCATGAGAGAATACAAAGTGGTCGTGCTGGGATCCGGCGGCGTGGGGAAATCTGCGCTGACCGTGCAGTTCGTCACCGGATCCTTCATCGAGAAGTACGACCCGACGATAGAGGACTTCTACCGCAAGGAGATCGAGGTGGACTCGTCGCCGTCGGTGCTGGAGATCCTGGACACGGCGGGCACCGAGCAGTTCGCCTCCATGCGCGACCTGTACATCAAGAACGGCCAGGGCTTCATCCTCGTCTACAGTCTGGTCAACCAGCAGAGCTTCCAGGACATCAAGCCCATGCGCGACCAGATCATCCGCGTCAAGCGCTACGAACGCGTGCCCATGATCCTGGTGGGCAACAAGCTGGACCTGGAGGGCGAGAGGGAGGTGTCTGCCGGGGAAGGCAAGGCGCTGGCGGACGAGTGGAGCTGCCCGTTCATGGAGACCTCGGCCAAAAACAAAGGCTCGGTGGACGAGCTGTTCGCGGAGATCGTGCGGCAGATGAACTACGCGTCTGCGCCGCGCGGAGATGACCAGTGCTGCGCGTCCTGCGCGATCCTTTAAACCCCAGCGCCGCTTCTGGGTTCTCCGTCGCGTTTGTTGCCACGGTGAGAGCGCAAAGAACGACGCAGGAGGACACAACACGACAGACATCGCTCAGTTCTGCCGTGGAGGGGAAAGGTTCGGCCGAAAACCGAAGTTCTGGCACCGTTCATCGCGAATTAAGAGCTGGCAGAAGTTTTAGTTTTGGGGAAAGCGTCGCCTTAAAGGAGCCGTTCACCCGAGAACGAGAGTTCTGCTGTCATTTACTGTACGAGTTTCGTCTGCTGAACACAAAAGAAGATGTTTCGAAGCATGTTGCTAACCGAACAGCTGTTAGTCCGCTTAGCATGACAAAAAAACGTGCTATGGACCAGAAACGCTCTTCTTTTGTTTTCGGCGGAATACAGATGACAGAACTGTGGTTTTCGGTCGACCTGTCGCTTTAACTGTCATCAGTATTCCTACAAGTGTCCTACCATGTCTTGCACACGACAAAAGAATATTGAAACAAGTGTTTACATGACAGAATACTTGAATGTTCTGGGATTATATAAATATATGTATAGACAAACCGACAGGTTTAAATCAGAGGCGCCTGAGGGGGACCTGGCTGCGTGGTGTTGTAGTAATGAGTTTGTAGTTTATTTCGGAGGTGTGTTGCAGGATTTCTGAACTGTTGAGGATGAGTGGATCACTCTTCAGGATTTACAGCACACCGTTGATGTCAACACAAGTGTCTTGCACTCTCAACTGGAACTTCAACCCCAAAAACGTGGAGGTTAAAGCGGCGGTGTGTTGCTCGTGGACTTGGAAACGCTTGTTGTGAATCGTACAAAGTATTGCTTTCCGTGACGTCACAATTGAAACCACTCTCACGAGCCACTCCCCATTGAGCGCACGAGGACTTCACTGTTTTGACGCGAGGACGTCGGAGCTTACGCGTCGAGTGCCTTCCAAAAACCTGTTCAAGAGTTTAGTGCCAACCGGTTCAGTGCTTCACTGTTACACTTGCAATGGTTTCGGGGCTTAACGACGTTTAAAAGGCCTATTGTTTCTTTGTTTTTCTCTCCCAATACAGGTACTCCTGAAGCCCCCAGACTCGAACCACAAACCACTGTCTGTATGAAATCACATGTTTTATTTCGTTTTTAACAAATGTGATGTACCATTGAAATTCTAATCCGATTGTACGTTTCATTTCAGACTAGCTTTTTAACAGCTGTCTGATTGTTTTAAAGAGACTTTTAATACATGCATTTTTAAAAAAACTTCATGCACAGTGTTTGTTTGCCCTCCTTTCATTTGAGAAGGTGAGTGCTACCCTGCTCTCTTTCTCGTAAGCAGCTGGTGATTGTGCGTAATTTGCGCTGGTGTTCTGCCGGACAGGTCTGATGACACTGAACACATCGCGCTGGGTGGAGTTACAGTAGGGCTCGTGTAGCAGGAGGAGCTCCGCGTCCTGCACTGGAGAAATGATGACTTAAAGACACACACAGATGTTTGCTCGAGGTTTAGAAGTAGCCGTGTTTCAGATCAGGCGTTGGCCGCTGCGCGTAATTACGCATGTGTGACGTGTTCCTGTGCTTCCCAAATGTCTTAATGTTGGCTTTTAAGGGTAATACTGCATTTTTCAGTCAAAGGTAATAGCGTCGTCTCTGAGGAGTCACTAGTTGTCTTGACTGGGTGGAGTTCGATATCATTTTAGATGCTTTTGCCACTTTGTATTTAAAAAGTGCTGGATTTGTGAAGTTTTAGCACTTTGTTGGTCAGTATGGGCTACGCTTGTGCAGCTTTTATTGACGTGCTTGTTTGCACTATTAAAAAGAGAGCTCATCCAAAAACAGTCATCATTTCTCTCCTCGTGTTGTTTCAAACTGACTTTATTCAATGAAACACTAAAGATATTTTGAAAAATCTTGGTGAACACATAGATTTGATGTGAAATAGTCTTTATGTGTGTTCTACGGAAGAGCCAAACAATAGTTTGGAAAGATAAGGGGTTGGGAGTAAATGAGATAATTAAGTGAACTGTCCCTTTAATCTACATACTTCTGAGATCTCAATGTGCCTCAACATTTTTAAAGAGAGACAGTTCACCCCAAAATTAAAATGGTCACTATTTACTCTCCGCCAAGCTGTTTTAAACCTGTACGAGTTTCTTTCAGCTGCCGAACACAAAAGAAGATATTTTGGCGAATGTTGGGAACCAAACAGCTGCTGGTCCCCATTGACTTCCGCGGTAGTTTTTTCATACTGTGGAATTCAATGGCTACCGTCGAGTGTTTCCTCATCCATATTAATCTAAATATCTTCTATGTTCAGTGGATGAAAGACATTCATACAGGTTTGGAACGACACGAGGGTGTGTAAATGACAGAACGGTCATTTTTTAAGTGAAAATATCCCTTTAATTTCCAAAGACAGTCCTAACTTGAATAACTATTATTGATCACTCAATGTGTGACATTTTTAAAGGGACAGTTCACCCCAAAATTGAAAATGGTCATCATTTACTCTCCGCCAAGCTCTTCCAGACCTGTATGAGTTTATTTCTTTTGTGTAACACAGAAGATGATATTTTGAAGAAAGTTGGTCACCGAAGAGTTGCTGGTAGCCATGAATTACAGCATTTTTTTCCCATACTATGGAAGTCAGTGGCTGCCGTCAACTGTTTGCTCACCCTTATTAGCAGAAGAAAACTCATACAGGTTTAGAACAACTTAAGACTTGAGTAAATGATCATTTTTGAGTGAACTGTCCCTTTAATTTCCGTAGACGGGCCTAACTTTAATAACTTTATTATTGATAACGTGTGTCGACATTTTTAAAGCTCCTTTCAGAGGGGAAGTGGAACGTTATTCTGCTTTTTCTTTCTCTTCAGCATCTCTCGATTGTGAAAGTTTCACTTCCTCGACAGCTTGCCAGCATGTGATGACGTGTTTTTTTTGTGTTTGTTTTGCTCTCTTTAACAGGAAGTGCTCGTCAGCTGGTTTGTGGCCAGTTGGCGCTGGTGACTCCACAGTCACAGGTCTTCTGGTGTCGGGGTCATGCGATCTTGTTGCCATGCCGACAGTAGCCCGAGGTCTGGCGGTGTGAAGCCTGTATGTTCTACTTGGCTTAAGATCCAGCGTGTGACCCTGATTAGGCCGTTGAGACCGCAGCCATGCAGCGCTTACAGACAGATGCACAAATGACAAGCGTGCACATTTTCTCTGATGTGACTTGTTTGGCTGTCGATGAGCAGATGTGTGTTGGGCTGTGCCAGGCCTGTTGCGAGAGCTTCTTGCGAGCGTTAGAGGAAGCGTTGCAGCACAGCTCGAGTGCATGTGCGTGGTGCTTCTGTGCGGCTGTCTCTTTCCCGCAGCTTTCTCATTATCTTGCTCTGATTTTGAGGCTGTCTTGTACCTGTCTGCCACCTTAAAGCACAGTTCATTTATTCATTTTGTCCAGTATCTGTAAAGATGGGCTTTTATTTGTTTTAACTCCTTAAGGATTCTTTACTTGTTAACTGATTCATGGAGACCACGGGCCGGTTGCATAAACCGCTTAGACTAGTCTTAAAAAGTTAGTCATGTAATTTTTTTTCTACTAAACTGGTCATAGCTTTTTTAAAATCAGTTCCAAAAAGGTTGACTGCTGTAATTAGAATTGAGAAGTAAGACTGGTTAACTCTTGACTAACTAGTTCTTAAGACACAGTTTCTATGCAACTGGCTGCAGATTTAGTTTTAAATCAAAGATAAACTTTTAAAACCTTTTGTGAATCGTATTTGTTGTTTATATATAGTTTAGTGTATTTGTCTTGTCCTGAATGTAGTGGTAGCTGGCATCAGACTGAAGTGCAAACTAACAGTCTCTGGTCTTGTGGCAGTCTGTGTTGTAATTTGATGCAACTGTGTTGTAATTTAAGTCACATGACACGTTTGCTTTTGCATTAATAACCGAAACCCGTTATATGTGTAACTGTGTTGTACATGATGTGGTTTGTGTTTCATGCAGTCATGAAAACAGCCCTGTTTCAATAATTCATGCTAAGGTGTGGTTCTCGTGATGATTGGAGGCGCAGCCGCTGATAGTTCTGGGAAAACCCTCAGATTCCAGTCATTGTTGTCATTCCTGCCTGGGCTTGTCTGAGCAGAGACTCTGAGGCCTGTCCAAGCGCGGCGCTAACCGTGCTCTCCGCGCTTGGCTTGTCTGCGCGCTCTACATCAGGCCTCTCTGTGCTGCGCTCTGAGATCTGCTGTCACATGTTGTTATAGAGTGTGTCCACAGCTGCAGGCTTTGGGATGATTTATGTCATTAATTTTGTGAATTGAGAGAAGCCAAATGCGTTCCTTAATGGAGAAAAAATGGGACAAAGACAAACTGAGAATGTGAGAGTTGCTGTTTATCTGTGGATGTGTTCGTTCTGCTTTCTCTTGGCTGTGGTTTCAGTGGAGGTTCAGATGGACCTGTGTGATCTGCTTTCACACACAAACACACCAAACATTTCCATATATATATATATAATACATCATCTGTTGACGTGTATTTATATATAGAGAGTGTATATGTATATATGTATACTATTTTTCTGATTATTCTCAAATCTTGTTGGGTGGTAATTTTTTTGAATTATTCATAATGTTAATTTTTACTTTAACTCTTCACTCAAATGAAAAGATAATCTATTAAGGCATTTTCTCCATATATACATATTTACATATACACAATTTACATGATTAGTGTGTGTGTGTGTGTGTGTAAATTAATTAATTGTTGTTTAAAAAGTGGTCAGTGTGACTCTGCATTAGTCACCTATAAATTGAGGACACTATTAAATAAAGTAAAATAAATGTAAAAGATTATATATATATATATATTTATTTATTTATTTATATATATATATATATATATTTTTATAATTTTATTTATAAAAAAATATATATATTTTTTTTCCACTCTGTTATAATTTGAAATACAAAGATCATTTCTGGTCTCAGATTTTTGGACCTCAGTGTTATATGTGATTTTTGTGTGGAAGCAATGGTTTCAAACTCTAAATAAGATACTGGAAAGGTAATCGCACAGCTATCTTTAAGATATTCATCAGTGAAACCTTTCGGTTTTGCAGAACATTTTGTATCCTGTGACACGGTAACCCAATTGTGTAAAGGACAGCATTGCTGAAATGTTATCTAGTCAGTCATTGTTTCTCTAGACAAACCTCAGGTATGAGGTGAATGATCATGTGACGCGGCGAGCACACACGAGACCGTGCGACTCCAGACAGTCTCCGCTCAGATCTTTAGCACAGTTTCAATGTTAAAGTCAGCTGAATTTCCTCTGAAAGCATGTGGAAAGTCCACAGACTGCATTAGTGCAAAACAACAGTGTCACTGTAATGTTCGTCAGCATTGACGTTATGATAGACAGCTGTTTGTTTGTTATTTTTAAACATGAAGCATTGTTATGCAGGTTTCGGTGAAAAAGGAAGTTTTCGTGTAGTGCTTGTTTCTGTTCAGCCACTGCCAGGAAAGTAGGTGACAGAGAACAGAGCGAGGCTCTTCAGTCACGCTCTCAGCAGTCGCTCTGCTTCAGCCAAACGCATGTGTTTACGCAACAGAGCTTCTGTAAACGCCTGTCGAAAGTTCACGTGCAGATCCTCCCGGGAGAAAGTCTCTCTGAACCCCACGTTTCTTCTCTTGGAGTCTGTCAGTGTAAATGTTACTCCGTCTGTCTTCAGTCTCCGTGACCCACATCGTCCACACAGACGCTCACTCATTATTCTCTGTGCTTTAAAGCTCCTACATCACAGGGATGTCATTACATTGCTTATGTTTTTAGGTGCAAGTAAAGTCGAGGGAGAACCGCTGTTGCCTTCAGGGTCTGTGGAACCTTATTTAGTCTTATAAAGAGGAACCTTTAGCCCTGGAGTTGTGTTGAGATTTGAGGCTCCAGAGAACACAGTGATTCATGTGTGATTCTGAAATCAATCTCTCATGAATGATTTTCACGTGATCCAGTAGAAGGTGTTATTTAAGCTTTAACTCTCTGTTGTAGGATAAAACAGGAGTAAACTTCTCAGAAATTGCATTTTTATTGTTAATATATGTGACCCTGGAGCACAAAACCAGTCATAATGGTACATTTTTGGAAATTGCGAAGTATGCATAATCTAAAGACGTGTAAACTGGTTAACCACCGTCCCTAATGCATAATAATCTCCCAGTTCTGCCATTATTTAAAAACGTCTGAAGCTTTCAAGCTGTGCTGGATCATAAAGTGTGTCCATCTTTACAGAGGAAGTCGTGTTCTTGTGTTTCTGAGAGTCACGTGGCCACACCTTGTGGTTCACCACATTCATGTCGATGGTGGAGGATCTGAATGTTTGTCAAACAGGAGCTGGTGAGCACGCCGTCACTGCGAGCTGTGAACTCTGATTGCATCTCTGATGCTTCCTTCACACCGTTTGCACAAAGCCTGACTGCATGACTTCTCCTGCTTTTTCTTTTGTTTTCTCCAAATTTGATTATCGCATGGAATGGGGTTTGACTGCAAACTCTGTGCGGAGACTTTCTTGCAACATTTCTGGAGGCTTACACAAGCCGAAACATAAAAACAAGGCGTTTTCCTGCAGCTGCAGTGAGTTTGTGCAATCTTTATGGAGGTCGAGTACGGAAACTCATATAAAGTGGGTCAGAGTTACAGGAACATCAGGCTATCACTTTTATATGCTTTATTTTAAAATAAAGGAATGGAGGTTCAGAGGTTGCATGTTTTTGCTGGCAGTTTGGAGATCATGCAAGAGCCCGTTTGTTGTTCCAGAAAGGAAGAAATGTATTTCTTGCGACATTGTGCAGGATCGTGTGCATCTGTGTGTGTGTGTGCATGTGTGTGCGTGTGTGAGTGTGTGTGTGCGTGTGTGCATGTGCGTGTGTGTGTGTGTGTGCATGTGTGTGAGTTTGTGAGTGTGTGTGTGTGTGTGTGTGTGTGTGTGTGTGTGTGTGTGTGTGT
>NW_015505450.1:416902-417333 GCF_001515645.1 Sinocyclocheilus grahami | reverse complement strand
GCATCTGTGTGTGTGTGTGCATGTGCGTGTGTGTGTGTGTGCGTGTGTGTGCGTGTGTGAGTGTGTGTGTGTGTGTGTGTGTGTGTGAGTGTGTGTGTGTGTGTGTGTGTGAGCGTGTGCGCGTTTTTGTGACAAATGAGGACATAAATTTGTATAATGACAAAGGTATGACAGGTATTACAAGGAGAAGGTGACTTTTCAGGACATTACCCCATGTCCCCACTTTTCAAAACGCTTATAAATCACACAGAATGGAGTGTATTGAAAATCTGAAATAGCAGAAAGTCTCCTGTGAGGGGTAGGTTTAGGGGTAGGGTTGGTGTAGGACAATAGAATATACGGTCTGTACAGTATAAAAACCATTACGCCTATGGAGAGTCCCCACTTTTCACAAAAACAAACCTGTGTGTGTGTGTGTGTGTGTGTGTGTG
>NW_015505450.1:398139-408139 GCF_001515645.1 Sinocyclocheilus grahami | reverse complement strand
TGATGGAAACAGACTGTTTTTAATCCGTGTTTTAAGTCGAGAAACGGTGTGAACTCCTTCATGGAAATTAAACTAACTTCATAACCAATTAAAGGGACAGTTCACCCAAAAAGGATCATTCTGTCATCATTTATTCACCCTGAAAGTCAGTGGTCAGCAGATCTGTTAGGCTTTTATGTTCCACAGAAGAAAGAAAATCGTACAGCTTTATCTGACATGCTGTTAAACTTGTTTTCCATCATCAGCTCTAGTGAAGTACACCTTTAACGCTTTCTGTGCGGTGCAGTCAGTCGTGTAGCAGCTGTGTGTGCGTTTGCAGACTCATATGTGTCCTATTAAAGACCAGAGTGCAGTCCAGATAGTCATACGTTTGGCAGGATCATCAGAATTCTCTCATCTCAGTGGATTGTTGTTCCTCAACATCGCAGAGCAGAAGCAGTCAGTGAGTGAGATGGCTGTTTAAAGGGCTGTTCTGGGCGTCCTTGACTTGTAGAGATTGCAAACGGCTTGAATGTTGATTTGTGCAAAAGCAAAACTGATGACCGGTTGCATTCTGAAAATGCACCGTTCACAAACAGAAATTAATGTGTTAAGCAAGCGAAAGTGTTCAGTCCCACGAGCGATCGCAGCTGCTCATGTGACCTCCAGTCTTTATGTGAGCCTACATGATTTTAAAAATACTTCTCTAAAGTTTTACCTTAAAACCATTTTAATTGGGGAAAAATGTGTGCACTTTAAAGCAGTGACCTAAGCCCCCGATGAAGAGCTGAAGGGACTGTAAAGGCATGATGGGAAGAGGCAGAATTTGAGATTATATATTCATCCCGTTCAGAGGGACGGACTTTGATTCGAAATGTCATCAATTTTATCAAATAGACCGAATTTGAGTTTTTAAATTAACTCTTCAACTTTATTTAATTTTTTGACAACAGCCATACTATACTTTTGTAGAAGTGGAATTAAATGTGGTTTTGTTCATGGATACAAACAGTGAGTAAAGGCAGGCATGTTTCTTAGATTTCCTTCTGCACGATAAAGAAATCAATCAGTTATATATAACTGATTTTGTCAGCTGCATGCATGACTGCAAAATCTCATCAAACCTATGTTTGGCCTTTGCTTTACTGGGCTTCTGGGCTTTGCATCTATTAAAATGTGTTTGTGGTGGTGTTTTTTGCTTGTTTTCCTGCTTTTCGCGGCAGTGTTTGATTGTGATTGATTTCTGTAGTTTTGAACAGTATATGCACTTCTGAAGCTCGTACGCCACAGGAAAGGCTCACATCTAGCAAAAATTAATATGTTTAATAAACTTTCACACTTTACCAAAAGTTTTTGGGTGACGTGACGCAATAATGAGGCCTTAATAACAAGTACTTGAAACACAAACTAGCAAACCCCCGCATCTGCCCTCATCTACTGTACTTCAGCAGAACTATTTCAGGATACGAGTTCAGTTTGTCCACATGATCTTCACCCTTCAGGAGCCTCATCAGATCTTATCATCACGAGTCTAATCGCTGTTAATCTGAGATAATGACTTTCTGAGAGATCATTACAGTCTGTGACACACACACACACACACACTCACTCACTCACACACACACTCACTCACACACACACACACACAAACACACACACAGCACAGGAGATACTGAGTGGCTGATAAACGCTGTATTTAATCATTAGAACTGTCTTTGGTGCATTGAGGGTTTTTACATAAACAGAACATATCAAAGTCATTCCACAAACATACAGGATTTATAAAGCAGCGAGCTGTAAGAGCTTCATCATCATATCCGCCCTGAAACACGCAGAACAGGATCTGTAACAGAAGAAGTGTTTCCTTCATGTTTCTTCTCACAGGAAAGTGCCACCGATGATTCTGCATCGTGGAAACGTGTGAAATCTTAATATGACACACAGCCACAGAGACGCGTTTGTGCTGCCTGTTCTGATTCATTATCTAACGCTTATCTAAACGAGCGTGAGCACGTACACTTCACATGTCTGAATATACCCTAAAAATTGAGATTTTGTCCCACCGCATCTCACCTGTGTTGACCTTCATCAGCTGATGTGTCATCATTTTTACATAAACTTATTTAACTGATATTCAAGTAATTGTGGTGATTAACCAATTGTATGGCCAAAAACACTGTGTGAACTTTCATAAATATTGTTACACTTAAAGACACTTAAAGAAATTTTTATTTATTCTGCTGAACATAAAAGAAGGTATTTTGAAGATATCTTCAATTGACGGTAGCCATTAACTTCCATAGAATGGAAAACGCACTATGAAAGTCAATGGTTACCGTCAAATGTTTGGGTTCCAACATTCTTCAAAATATCATCTATTGTGTTCAACAGAAAAAAGACACTCATACGGGTTTGGAATAACCTGAGGGAGAGTATTACCAATTAATTACCAGCTATCATGGCACATGCTAAACGTGACTTATTTAACATGTAAATGAACAAGTAAGATATTTCTCGTCACTGGCATTAGCGCAGTTATTGAGTCGATGTAGTGTTTAACTTCATGTAATCTACTCTTCGGCACAATGTGAACCACAAAAACGTCAATATTACAGAAACTCTTTTCAATGTCAAACATATAGCGGCCCTTCACTAAAACACATAAAATAACACTTCATTTCAACATTTATTCTCCTTACCCAGTCCTATACAAAGCATGCTGGGAACTAGAAATCTCCTGGCAAATTTACAAAGTTATCAAGACAATTTAATTGAGTTACTACAACTTCATTAAAATAATAATAATCGATTAACACAGAAATTTGAGTTTAAATTGCAATTACACACAAGTCAATGTAATGATCAACATAATTATGTCAACAGAACTCATCAAAAAATGTTTGCATCTTAAAAGATTTAATTAAATCAATAAATTAAATTTTTTTTTACTTGCAAACATGCATTTCTTTAAGTTTTTTGTAACAGTTTCCCTGAATTACTTGTGCTGTGTGTCCTTCATTCTCCGGAGTTCTCTCTTTGAACTCTTTTTCTCCATATAATTAAAGAACATGTTTGTTCAGAATAGTTTGTTTTGTGCTGCACAGAAGAAAGACACGCATACAGGTGAGTGAATAATGACAGAATGTTGGTTTTTATGTGAACTGTCCCTTTAAATGTGAACTCTGTTGTTTGTGCTCCGCTAGTGGCATCAAGCAGAACTGCATCAATAGTTTTCAAAGCATTCTCCATTGCTCGGACCAACAAACAGTCCCAGACTCACAGCACTGGCTCCTCCAGTGCTGCTTTATCAGCTGAAATGCAGTTGCAGTGGAGAATCCAGTGCTGTACTCATACGTGACTCTGCAGATGAAGCTGAAACTGGAGGAAAACTATTGAAAAGATAAGGCACAGCATGGTTAACTTTAGTCTTGCACAACACTTCTCACACATGTTGGTGTAACGGGTGGGGAGCCGTATGGAGTCACACACACACACACACACACACACTCAGCTGCACATTCTTGACTGGTGAACTCAGCCTTGTGCGTTTCTTGGCCTGCAGCTGATAAGATTGGGTTGGGTTAAACGCCTGCAAGCTGATACTATTGAGAGAGATGGAGGATGAGGTTTGGAGCAAACATCAGACGGTCAGACACTATGTATTCATTGTAAATTATGTCAAGCCAGAGGGAAGCGCTGTAGGAGCGAGCTGCTGGCTGGCACTCTTGTCCTGAGGCTGAATAAAGCTCTTTTTTCCTGCAGATCTCTCACTCAAAGCCATCAGAAACGTTGGTCTCACGCACACATGCATGCAGACAGTGGGAGTACTGAACTGAGCGTCTATGGCTGATGTCTGTGGAGTCTGTTGCTCATGTGTGGGGGGTTATGGGTGTGTTTCTGGGTTTGTGAGATCAGATCTGTGCACGCAAAGGCACAACGACTCATTAGGATACGAGATGAAGTCACTGGATTGCGTTGAGTGTTGTGGTCAGCCTGAAGAATAATAACACACTTATTGTCACAGTGAAGCTCCTCTCTGTGGATGGATGCATTATTAGTCTATTAAATCATTTCCTTGCAACACATTTATGTTCTTTGCAGGCCTTTTGTTCGACTGGAAATGCAAAGCTAACAGTCTTAAACAGCTAGAAGAACCTAACAGTTTTGCTGCAGTTTTACAATCTGAGACTAATTTTAGAGATCATAAAGGATCTCTTTCATCATTGGTACTCAGTGCTTAGTGTGAAATCCTCAACAACAACCTTCCCTTGTGCAACAGAAGTACACTATCATACTTTTAAAAATAAAAAAAATAATTTAAAAGATTATTCTTAAGTGTGAACTGAATGTAAGGTTTTCAGACACTTAATTGCATGTTATTTACAATTACATGGAAATACATATAGTATGGTGTTATAGTTTAAATTTACATTAAATGCAATTTGTTGAACTTAAGAAGGACTTCAGTACATAATTGCTTCTATTGTCTTTGAAATATGGTTAAATGTAATTTCTATTGAAATTTGTTTGTTGTGTATTTAAAATACACTTTACTAATGATGAATTAGCAAATTTATTTTACAAAGGATTTTTAAAACAATGATTTAAAATGCACTTTAAAATAAAATGTTTAATTTGACATTATTACAAAGTGCACTTTTTAAAAACGTATTTAAGTGTATTAAGTCATGAAGTTGTCTCTCTTTAGTTACTTTAGTGGCCTTTTATTACACTACAAGTACACATTCAATACATTAAGCTTTTTCACAAGGGTTTGTAAAATAATAACAACAACAACAATTACCTTTTTTTGTGTCCTGTCATGCTATTCTGAAAATTTGCACAGGGACTTTTTGTGGAACTAAAGGGAAGTCTGTGAGTCTATTGAAATGTTGCATTCTGTTGTTACATAAACATAACATACGGTCTGACACACATACAGTTTGTCACAGTATGCTTTGGCTTTTACTTGGGTCATATTGTACAGTCTGACAAACAACAATCATAATGAACAGGAAAAAGAAAACATAACAGCAGGTTTAAAGTAATACTGACCCACATGCGACTGTACTGTGTACTCATAGATGAGTGCCAGATTGCAAACATGATTTTTTTTTCCATTCACTTTTTCATGACAATCTGGCCTTGAGAATTTAATCATTTTGTACTTCAGCTGTGTCTGATGCAAACCATTCATCCTCTGATAACATGCTAAAGGAATCGTGAGATTGACAGGGAGCCAAAAGACAATGATCTGCTGAATCCCTTTCAATAAGATGGCTGAAAACCCCTACATAGGGAATCAGATGAGTGTCCCTAACAGGTCTACAGCTACAGGGTGGACATCACTGCACTTTGCAACCATAATGTCCATTAAACACCTTGCATGTAATTTGTGTGATAAATCAAACAAGCTTCAATTCTATTCAGTTCAATTCACGTTTATTTGTATAGCGCTTTTCATGATACAAATCGTTGATGCAAATCAAAATTATTGGTCATCCAATCTTTTAAATTTTTAACTTAGATAATTTAGAAGTTTCATCTGGTCTTGTTGAAATATATAGTTAAGTATCATCAGCATAACAATGGAAACTAATCCAATATTTTCTAATACTATTACCAAGGGACAACATGTATATTGAAAATAGCAGAGGGCCTAAGACAGATCCTTGTGGCACTCCGTACTTTGCTTCATTCAGGGTGAATCTTTTGGTCTGCTGGACATTTCGTTTGACACACCTTTACAATCCCTTCAGCAACCAATGAAAAACAAATGGGCTGTTCATCCTGAATGCTGGGAATTCACATTACTTGCCATAAAATGCCATGACTGCCGACGTACATCATGTCAAATCCAGTGACGTCAGCAGAATCTCCCCGCACTGCTGTAGGTCGTGAGTCTTTCATCGTCTGAGGGTACATGACAACAGTGCTGTCAATCCAGTGATGAGTAATATCACCCTAGACATGCATTATACTGACTGAACTCACTACTGTATAAGTCTGGAGGAGTCATTGTGTGTTTCTCTTTCCTGTACTATTGTGTAATATACATATTGAGGAATTTAGTGATGTTGCTGTAAGTGTTTTAGTCTGTTTCTGTAAGCTTTTTCCCTCAGCTTTATTATACATTATCCATATGGAGAAGTGTTTTTGGTCTAATTGTAGTGTAGATGTGTGTGAGAAGTCAACGCTATTGTTTTCTTTTTTAAGTGTATCAGCAGTTCAGGCCTTCTGAAATCAGAATCAGCCTCACGTCACCCAACTATATTATTTCTACAACAATGGCCCAAAAAAACATTCGATTCGATGTTATTGACAGTTCAAGTCCACTTCTGTCTAGTCGTCTGCGTGATTTCATGTACACACCACAAATACTTAAAGCCAAGGTCTAAGAGTTTGTGATACTTGCTTTAACAAGCACAAATCACAACCCAGACTCATTAGAAAAACATGCCTGTTGCATCATTTCTGTGGAATGATATTATGCTTCTTGAATGTTTTGCGGCACTTTCAAAGTGAAATGTCCAGTGAGTGGCGCTAAAGAGCATTTAGGTTTATCTGAAACAGATGAACGTGAAACAAAGTTGTTGTATGTATTGCAGCAGTTCAGAATTGAAATGTACGGTGAGTGGCGCTAAAAGGTTTCGCATTTGAAAATAACGCCTATACTAAACCTAACCGATAGTGTTAACAAAAGCAAACATAAGATAAAAACACATTTGCTGAAGCAATGTCATATTATCTTGCTTCTACCGGTCTCTTATCGTGACTTGTGTTCCATGGGACTCGTACCTGGGTCAATGCTCTGCAGTGCTGTACCGGGTGCGCTACAGAGCAAGTTTACTTCATCAGAAAAGCCAAATATATGAAGCTGGATATGTGATGCAAACATCAAAATGTATTAGTTTACAAATCATGCACTACGTTAAAAGTGTTTTAAAGTCAAAACATAGTAATATGTAAGGAACTGGGCAAAAGTGCAGTTTTTATTAATCAATAATCTGCCCAGTAGTTATAATTTGTGTGAAAAATAATAAAGGTTTTTCAGTGTTTTACTGCCTCTAGTGTTCATTTCAGCTGGAAACTGTGAGTTGTATGTTCAGAGTGTTTTTTTGGAGCAAAATTGTAGGTCGAGGCATATTTTTCCAATGACCAATAATGAGCAGAATGAGTGTAAATGGATGTGTGAGTTGTTCATTTGAGTTTTTTTCGGTGAGGAAGTCGAGCAGCGAGTGTGAACAGGATCCGGAAGTCCTGAGAGAGAGTTTCCGAAGGTTCCTGGTGCATGACTCAGTGCTGCTGCCGTGAGGTGTGTGTGTGTGGGAGTTTGGATCAGAGTATGCTGTAGGTGTTGATATGTATGTGTGAGACTCTTTGGGCATGTGAATTCTTTCTCGCAGGAGCCTAAGTTTGTCTGTTTTCACACAGCGTCCATTTCCAAATGTGAATCATCTGTCACGCAGCGATCATTTGGTTGGATTTGTGTTTGCAAATATTACCGCTTATCATGACTAATTCCCATTTTGAGAGTTTAAGAGGCGCCTCTGTCTCTGAGTGTTGTGACGTACCACACGTGTGTGTTTGTCTGAGCGTGTATATATTAGCTCGCTAGTGTTAAATTATTGCTCATCCCCTCTTGATCATGTGTGAAGTTGTGTGCATTCTTCAGTGAGGGGAAGTGTTTTGTAGCCCAAGACGATTTCAAATTTAAGAAATTCGTTTTTAAAGGATAGATGATGTTTGCTTTTACTCATTTTAAATTTCACAGAATGTCACTTTTTTGGGGGCTTGCCTTCCAACTCGACTCGTGCAAACGTCCCGTACGGTTACCGTGACAACACCAGCCCCTGCACGTCACTCACAATCACTGTCAGCTTAACACTTGTTTGCACGGCTGACCTTTTGTGCACGAGGATTTGCTTTTCTCTAGCGCAGCTCATCCGAGGCTCTCGTTCAGTCATAAAGAGAATGTTCTGGTCTGGTCTGATCCCACTCAGTGCTGAGACGATTGTGACTGTTTGTGTGAAATGAGTCTTAAAATACAATCACTGTACAGATGTGTGCTGCCTATGGGACCTGTGCCGTTCCAAACGTTACATGTGGTGCTCAGATGCACGTATGACAGCACTCACTCACGCCACACGCGTGTGCATACTAACACGCACAATCACACTTCATCATGTCTCTCACTGATCCTCAAATGACTTACAGTACTGAAGATACGGCTGTATTTCTGATAACAAATCATAATTATCCATCAGATTTTTAAAAGGTTTATTCTGCTTTTGAAAAAGAAGTGTGCTTAACTGTATTGAGTACACTTAAAATTAGGTATATTTTTAAGTAAAAAACGGCCTGCAGATAATATAATATTACTGAAATAAAAGGCCACCTAAGTGACTTAAAGAGAGACAGTTTCATGACCGTTTCTTAAAAAGTGCACTTTGTAATAATGTCAGATTAAAAGTTTTACTTTAAAGCCCATTTTAAATCATTATGTTTTAATAATCTTTTGTCGTGTTTTAAAGAAGTACACTTATGTGTTGACTAAAGCACATGTAAAGTACTTGATTATAATTTACATTTTATAATTAATTTAAATGAACTAAACTGTAAATGTATAATTACAAATATATTTAAATATGTCAAGTTTCAGTAGAAATGACATTAAAGTATAATTCAGTTTATCATAAGTGCTTGTCAGCACCATATTTCACCATAACCATATTTCAAACACAATAGAAGTAATTATGAAATTACATATAAAGATGAACTGAAGTCCTACTCAAGTGGCTCAATAAGCACTCTAAAGTTCAGCTAATTACATTTAATATACATTTTAACTATAATGCACTTTCATTTAATTGTATTCAAAAGTGTTCAACTTAACTTCAGAACCTAGCACAGTACAAACATGAATAAGACAGAAATGTGCAACATTTCTACAGTAATATCATATAGGAAAATATTCTGAATGTGAAAAATCAAATACTATCAAAGCAGATGCGTGTAGCTGAACATCTTCACAAGTGTTAGTCTTTCACTTTCATTACAATCAAAAGGGGAAAACTTATGAATAATTGTGTACTGTAATGTAAACATGGAGCATGAAACACATACAGCAGAGAATTATAAACAGTAGAGAGTTTCATTCTTGTTTTGTAAAGACATTTTACCAAAAAAACATTGTATAATGCTACCTGTTGTTAGTGTTATGAGTGATAAAGTGCGTTTGTTTGCTGAAAACCTTTGCTAGTGACTTGATTTGAGACATTAATGAAGTGTTTTGGTGGTTTTAGTGCATTTTGAATGTGAAATGAACTGCTGTGTCAAGTTAAAAGACAGTTAGGAGAACTGAGTGAAGAGTTTTGAAGAAGTGACTGTAGTATTGAGAAATGTGCTCTAGTGATTGTAAAAAAAAATAGTAAGCGTCTGAAACATTACATTCAGTTTACACTTAAGTGTATTATTTTAAAGAATATTATTTCTGTAATAAGTACTCTTCTAAAAAGTGTGCTGAAGTGTACTTCTTTTTCACAAGGGTGTAGCTGATTGCTAAAAATGATAGTCGGTTAACGGTAATCCCAAATTACAGTAATATTCCTAACCCAAGGTCTACATGGAATAAGCACCTTTTATGGCTCTCAGCTTTAGTGCATCACATCCGGTGTAAGGAAATGCTTTACTGAACTCAAGACTTTTACAGTGAAGGAAGAGAGATCATAATACAGGGAAAGAAAGCAGATACAAAATTATAATGTTGCCAAAAGATGGTCAGAAAGTAGCCATTAGGAATGAAGGGCATGAGGAGAGAGATATGGATGTGGAACAGAGGACGGAGACAGAAATAGACTGTTGCAGTGTGACTAAGACGCTAATTGCAGTGGAACAGCATTGGAATATGCAGTAATTAAACGAGAGAGAACAGCACAACTACACAACATCCAGAGCTGCTCAGTGAGACCTTCTACAGACCAACACCCAGCCTGAGCCCATTCATGAGTGTGTGTGTGTG